>NW_008591346.1:60882-87276 GCF_000691845.1 Merops nubicus
GGAATTTTCAGTTGAGGTATTTATTGATGCTGGTTAGCTGCTAATGAAAAGTGCTCCTCTTACATAAAGGAAAAGTAAAAGCTTGGATGTTATTTGCAGTAGCTGCCAATCTATATGAAGCTTTCTCAACCACACATATGTTGTACCCATATAGGGAAGACAGTGTGGTTAGTTTGCTAGTTCTCCCTCACTATACTGTAGTTGTCCTAGTGTTACACTGACTTTTGCAGGCCTGGTATTAGAAAAGAACTGTTCTACCTGCTTTTTGTCTGCTCTGGGATGATGGTACAGCTTTGTGTAAAGCCAATATAACTTTTGTTTCAGTTAAGCTTATGAAATGGCATTTGTTAGTGTAGTTAATTCCAAGCAAAGCCTGGGAGTCCTCATCTCTCTCTCCAAATTACAAAGTGCAACAAGGGAGAGCATTTCAAAACACTGGAGGGTTGAGGAAACCCCCCCTTGGGGGTTTGTTCTTGGAATGCTAATTCTGCTAACAAGCAATGTGCACCTTGGATCAGTAAATGCTGCTTTAGGGTCCTTGTTTACACTGTACCTTCAGGTCGAAGGAATGATCACAACTGATTTTCTGCACAGCAAGAGCTGAAATCAGCTTTTTATATTAGGTTTTGGTATGAATGAACATTTAAAAAAAAATGTTAAAAGGATACTTAATAACATGTTAATTTTGTCTAAAACGGAGGAGGCCCTCATGTTAGGTTACAAAAAACCAAAGGTGGTCTTGCAGTGTCCTCCTTCAGCTAGAGATCACTGTTATAAACCTTATCTGGGTGAAAGAAATAGAAATGTTCTTCTTTCTCAACCATGCTTCTCATGTAAGGAAGGCAAGTTGCATCTCACCTTTAATACAGAAGCAAGTCCAGTGATATTGCTCAGGTTCATATCAGAATAACCTTCAGATCTCCAAAATGTGAACTGCTTGGGGTGTTTTTTTGTATTCAGAATTTTCTTCTATAGGTGTCCGTTCACTGGTTTTGCTTTTCCAGGATAGTATACAGGTCACCTCATGGAAAAAGACCAATTATTTAGGAAATTGTTAGATTGCTTAATGCTGGTAAAATATATAATTATAATATGCACATATATACACACGCAGAGTTATGATTTCAAACATAGTTTATGCATCTCAGCATCAGCTGCAGAAATGACTGGAGTGTTTGCTGTGATAAACCTTAGCTCCCACTGTCTCCTGTTTCTTCAGCAAACACAGCCGAATTCAAAGTGGAGCTGAAGGTAGATCTGTTTCTTCAGCTTCAATGGATTTTCGTGCTTGTTTTGCAGCAACTCTTGAATACTAAAAGGTAGTTGCTGAGCTCACGGTTCTTGACCTAAGGCTATGTCGGTATTAGTTGTTATAACCCTTTAGCGATTCAGACTAAGTGGGGCACTTCATTAGCTCCAGTTAAAGACAAAACAAAAATGTTTGTTTAAACTAGCAGGTTCTTAAAGCTGTGTTTCTTTCACACCATTTAGAAGATTTCCCACCAGCTTTGCCCTTGGGGCTGTCTTCAAAAACCAACATTTTTTCAGGTGCTCTACAAACTGAGACTGGCTTTCCGTAACCTCTTCCTTACTCTTAACCCACAGTGTGTACACATGTTGTATCTGAAGCACGCTAGCTACATGGCATTTATTTTTCAGCCTTCCTGAGGGCAGTATCATACTGCACAAGCTGTATTTCACCCACTGTCAAGTGAGACTTATTTCCAGTTAAACACTGCTAGAAGTATAAGCTAGGTACCTGGAATGATGCTTTGATGTATGTATTTTCATTTAATTTCAGATATTGTCTTCTCCCCATTATTGAACAGAAAGTGACCCTTGCAAAAATAGAGAGCTAGCCAGGGACAGGCTGAGGAAGTGTCTTTTTGGTGATGTTCATCCATGGCATCCCCATTTGAGTTGTACTTGTAGGTACCTCACCTTGGCACTGGCATGCAATGTCCTTTATACGTGTCAAGACTGGCTTTGCAGAAAGGTTACTCTGTATAAACCACCTTAATGGCCAAATGGTGACTTTCAGGGAGAGCAGAGGACTGAGGAGCTTATCAAGTAAAGGCAAGGGAATATATTCCATGGGAAACTTGTAGCTGCCCTAGGATGCTAGGATGGTGGCAGGGCAATGTGCTGGTTGGTGGGAAACAGAAAATAATGAAACTTGGACCGTTCCTTTTGTTTGAAAGTCTGACTGTTGCCAGCAGAACCCCCTGGAGGTGGGGGGCTGTATGCCTAGGAGCTGCCTGCAGGTATGAGGACAATACACACAACACTGTTTAACAGGCCAGAAACAAGGCTTGTGTAGTTGGACAGACATGCCTAATTTGGGGCATATGGGGGAAAAATGGTGGTTTGGTTTGATGGGGTTTTTTGCTGATAGACTGACTTCAGCAACCTGAAGACTAAATTCAGAACTGAAAGCTCCTACACTTTTCTTGCAGGTCCAGGGAAAAATGACAACATTATTGAAAACTATCCATTTGTCTTCAGGGTGAATGTTTCTACTACCTGGCACAAACGCCTTCCCGTAGGGTAGATACTGTGCTATGTTCTTTGGTGCCCGCTAAGATTAATCAAGCAGCTTGTGTTTCAACATGTTGTACAATGAGGTGCTCCATCAAGACAAGAAATAGCTATTGTTAAAACAATTCCTCCAGCATCCTGCTGTTTGATTTTTAGATAACAACCTTATGGGATTTTGGAAAAGTTTTGCCTATCAGGTTAACTGAAAAGAATTGTTTAAAGGAGCAAATTGGAATCTTAAAAAGCTATGGATGTAGAAAAACAGAGTTGTATTTTAATACAGTGATAGCCTAGGAGTATGTGAAAGACCACCATTTCTTCTGTATGTGATTTACATCAAATCTAATGAAGTCCCTGTAAACTTCACTGCCTGTTACGTGCTTCATGCTGAACTGGGGCTGCAGTTCAATGCCTGGTCCTGTTGGGTATGTTGGGAATTGTAGCATTGTGTATATCATTGATTTATTTTTTTGTCTCTGGATTTTGAGGCACTCTTCAAGGGTGTCACTTCTTATGCAGTTGCCTGTCAACAAAAGACGACTTGTAGGCAATGGTTCCAGGATTTTTCCTGGATTGGCTGCTGAAGCTGGTAAAGTGTCAGTAGGAACGTTCACAGTAGCATCTTAGTTTTTCTTTATTCTCAGAAAACATTGCTGGCTTAAAGGAGCTGCTGGGGGGACAGGGATGGTGTGAGGAAGATTTATAATATAAAACATTCTTTTGATGACAATTAGTAAATAACTGGGTTTATAGCCCATCAAAATGTGTGTGAAGTCTGTGTGTCTGCATGTCTAAACATGCATGTGTATTTTGTGGAAATGTTCCATGTCTAAGGATGCACTGAAATGATCAGTCAAGTCTGAAATGAAAAAGAGGAAATCACAGAGGTCTTTTTATTTGCCCAATGTTTCTGATCCTTTGGGGATACACTGGGGTCACATTTAGAAGCTTTTCCTCACAAGACTGAGATTTATTCCTTTTTTTAATTTTTTTTTTTTTTTTTAAATCTTTTAAACACCTTCCTCCTTCCCTCCTCCTCAAAAAAAAAAAAAAAAATCTAATCACATGTCTCCAGGAACTGGTGCTTTAAATGAAACCCCAGGTATCTCCAGATTTGTGCTAAGAACATAGCTGCCAGCAGCACCAGGTGGTGTTGTAACAATCCACGTTATTATTATTACTAAAAGTATATATATATATATTGGCCAGAACATATACAGAAATGTACTGAATAGTAATAAAAAAGTGAATAATAGTTGAAATGCTTTTCAGCTGTTCAATAAGGCAAACAGATGTAGTAACACATACTTGAGAGCATGTTACGTACTTTGAATAGAGAAGTTTAGGGTATCATTTCATCACGGATAAAAAGAAAGAGACAGAATAATAGGCTTATTTGAAAAAGTAAAATTTTAAGGAATAGTGTAAGAGCTGCCATGAGTTTTGCATCAGACAAAGTCCTGGGAGCTGCAATACGCTACACTTGACTGGAGAAGACCTCCCGCACCAAGGTAAGCGGTTTCATGAAACAAAGATTCCCGAGGCACAGTTGAAGAAAAGATTTTTGAGAAGTTGCCAAAATGTTACAGGAACATAACATTGGAGCATTTGTGCAAGCAAGAAAGCAAAAGATAACGAAAGGTGAAATGTTGAATGGAGAATGCCTTGTAAATTTTCATCTGGGATCAAAACCTGTGAGGCAATCTGGTTGAAATGCAGTGAGCACAGCTTGGAAGTGGTTGAAAAAGCTCAAATTTTGGTGTGAGGAATTTAAGTGACTTAGGATCAGTCAAATGGGAATGCATCAAAAAGCAGCTAAATCCTTGTGTTAAGTAAAGACAAATTCGGTGAGTGGGTTTGCTGGAATCAAAACCAACTATTTATACAGATAGAAGTAAAAATTTTGCATGTGTGAATATTACATAATAATTAGTAGCAGCTCTTACAGTGTTGTCTCAAACTTGGGCCCAGAGGTGGGAGTAAAAGGCTTTTGCCCAGGAGGGTGGTTGGGTTGGAGTCCTCTCAGCTCCCTATTGCATTTCTCACTCTCCCCTGACTTGTTTTCGTCTAGCTTTCTCCTGCAGTTCTTGAGTGTGTCCTGTGTTCCTCCCCCCTTCCTCTGTGTGCTCCTCTGAGATGGTGTCTATCACCTGGCTTTCTTATTTGATGATCTTTCTCCCTGTGAAGATTCCCATTTTTGGCCATGTTGCAAGGACAGGATCTCCAGGTACTCTCCCTCCATGGCTTGTGTTAGGCTGGAGTCTGGCTGGTGAGGTTACCAACTGATTTTATTCCTTCCCTAGATTCTTCAAGCGGGGGAAAGGGGCTACGAGTAGCTGGGAATAGAATCCCAAGAGCCTGAAGCCTCTAAAGACACTGCAGGACTACAAAGCTAGCTAGAATTCATGGTGTACCTAGTCTGGATAAGCTTTAAGCCACTCAGTGGAGCCATCAGAGTTTTGGCTACTTGGTTTCTCTTTCCTTCTCAAAACAATGCTCTGCTGTATGTTCTTGGACCAGAAGCAGAAAGTTGTGACACATGGTCATGTAGTTTGAAATCTGTGGCATAGCTCAGAACAGGGTGATAACTTGCTTGAAATGAGAGTAACAGAATCTGTCCCTTACCAACATAAGCAGAAATACAATTTCTGACAAAGGTGTCTTCACCCAGAGGGTCAAGATTTTGTTTGCTCACCCAGATGTACAGCATGTGTAGTAGTGAAGTTCTCTACACCCTACCCCAGTACAGAATTTTCAGAAAATACAGGAAACATTAGCACAGAGTTTTTAATAACTAGTTTTTATGTGTACTTACATAGGACAGTGATGTATTTCCTATGCCAGTTAAATATATATACAGGAAATGCTCCTATAAGTCTGAAAAGCTGTCTTCTACTTCCAAGAGCAAACATCTTCAAAGTTAATGCCAATAAATCACAGATGCTGCCTTTTAAGCAATGTTATCCTTATTCCCTGGAAAAGGGGCAAGTTCAGACTGAAGCATCAGTCCTGATTTTCTGCCCTGACTTCAAATTTCCGTACATTTTGAATTTGTCATACATTTAGCATTACTTCAATGCATTTCTTGTGTGTGGTTGAATACAAAGAGCAGGAGGTCACGAGAGGCATCACCTTGTTATATCCAGAGGTCACAGCTAAGAGAGTGTCGGTTTCCATTTTAGGCTTTTGTGGCATAGTTGACATTATATGTACTCTTAGGTATGCAATGCAAATCACATTCCTGCAAGCTAATTATAGGATAAATGTAGCCACTTAACTAGGCAGCAGGCATGTCATCTCAGCATGGAGCTATCATATTATATACATTTGCTGTCTACTGTATAATTAACAGGATAAAAATATTACTGCCAGATACCATAAAAAAAAAAAATTAACACTATCTTAATTGTCTTTTCAGCTCAGGTATCACCTATTACCATTTCAAAAAAGACCTTCTCTAATACACTAGAATTTTAAACTTCATTTGCTGAAGATGCCATTAATCCCTTTTCACACTTTGATCTGCCATTGTGATACCTTTGGACTTTGACTTCTCTGTTTTGCTTTTGAACTCTCCTTAAAAACTATTACTGAGATTTAGCAGCTTAAAATTTGAGGTTGCTCAGGACTCTGTGTTTGATTTTTAAAAACTTAGTGACAGTGCATTTGGGTTTTACCATAACAAAGATGTATGCAGCCTGTAACAAGCTTTTGTGTAGGGCGCCTTATTTCCAAGTTTTGGACGTCGTTCTTGTTTAATCCAAATTTTGTGGGGTTCTGATCTCTTATTTTTACTGTGTGTCCTATAACATTCACTGCTGCCTTGTACAAGGCTAGAAATGAGTGGAGTTTTTTAAAGTTTAATCCTGATTCTGAGTATGCTTTCATATTTGTGTAATATTTTGATAAAAAGTAGCTGTGATTCCTTTCCTTCCTTTTAAAATTGCTGTAATCTTTCTGTGATCTGAATGCAACATCACTGCTGATATTTAGATATTTAGAATCTGAATCTTGCTTTTGCTGCTTGGAATTATAATGGCTCACGTTCAGAAAATATTAACGATACATGGTCTTCATGGCAGTAATTAAAGCTGAGAACTTTAATTTAAATTAATGAATTCCTCCTGAATTACTTGCTACAGCAGTTTGCAAATTATTTGTGGTCCCAGAAAATATACCTGTGTTACAGACCTGTAAAATCCAGTAACTGGAGAACCAATTGAGATAAATGTAGCACCATTTAATCTAGCAAAGCTTTCTCTGTTATTTCTGTTGCAGCAGGTCTGTAGGAATCTTAGGTAGTTCTCGCATATTTACTTAAATGTTGACATCAGTAATGACACACATGGCTAACAGATTTTCCACATGTTTTCCTCCCTGGATGACATCTTCCTACTCCATCAGGACTCAAGGTCTGATTGTGGAGGCTGTTGATTGATTGCTTAGAGCACATGAGGTTTGGGGAAAACACAAGAATGACAGTTTATATAAATATCCTAATACGACACTTTTTTTCTAGGTTTACCCTAACTTTTATTTTTCTCTGACCTAGAAATGATTTTTAGAGGTGTACAAAACCCCACAGATACTTTAGAAATACAGTTGACTCACTCAGACATCTTGTTAGCATTTTGTACTTAATTGCTTCTTTCTCTGCTTACCCAGGGGGGAATTGTACATGCCAAGATGGAGCTCTACTAGATCTAATAGGAGAAAAAAAAACCCAAAAGGAAATAATGACTAGTCTTCCAAATCACTCCTAGTGCTCCAGGAGATGAGGGGGAGTGCCTTTGCCTAGCAGTGAAACCCCAAAAGGTGTAACAGGCTTATCCAGCGTCTCTTAAATTTTCAGATTAGGAATGGTATTTTTATTAAACTCCATCTTTCTACATAAAGAGCCCATTTTAAGCACTGTATAAGCTATTTGTGGAAAGAGTAGCTACTATCTGAAGAAGTCGCTTTAAAAAGAGTATTGTTACCCCTGAAAGCGTTGCTGCTTTGTGTGATCCTCTGGAAAAATGAAGATAGCTTTATGACAGCCTCTTTTCTCTATGAAGTCCAAAGAGCAGGCTCATGTTATATGTACGGATATAGCTTTAATAGCAAATTGCCAAAAGGGTTCTTTAGAAAATAAGAGACCTCCAAGAAGATGTTTGCATATTTACATATAAATCCATGGAGGGATATATGAATATGCCATGCTGATACCTGTCTTGCTAAAGCTATGGAAGGGAGTAATAGTTTGGTGTTTTTTTTTTTTTTCATGCTGAGCTACTCGTGCAAAGAAGTGATTAGTGGATTTCCAGATATATATGGAAGCTCAAAATGATCATGTTTTAAAGGGTTTTTTTGTTGGTTTGTTGTTTTTTTTTGTTTTTTTTTCCTAGGACCAAAGGGAAGAGCCAGTCTTGGCTCTCCATCTTCCACAAATGTAGCTGTTTTCCACGAAAAGGGAATGTACTGGAATTTATCTCCTGTATTCAAGGCAGAAAGCAAATTATTTCCTTTTATCAATAGATTTGAAATGTAACATAAATTTGGAATGTATTTTATACTTGCATGCCCTAAAAAATAAAAATAAAAATGAGACAACTATATTTACTTATGTAGACCTTTCAACAGTCTTGTCCACAAAAGCTTCTACTGATTTTGGTGATAATGCAAAAACTCATGTCTGAAGACAAAATGAAATATTTCTGTACTTGAAAAACTGACTAGTCACACCAGAAGGCACGAGTGTGTGAGGAGTGTTTCTTCAGATCATTGGCGGTCACGCTGCCTCTTGACTTTTGTGCTGCCAAACTAAAGGATTTGGATCCAAACATTTCCAGAGCTCTCAGACTGGGGCTGTCACGACGTTCCCGCACTCCAGGCACGTTCTTCATCTTTCATTTTATTGAATACATTAGAGGGTTTTTAAAGGACAGAGCAACGTTAATCCGAATAGCCTTAGGTTTGAGACTCCATGCTGTTGGCTGATAAACCAGCCTGTCTCCTTCCACACCCAGAACATTTATTCACTTTACTGGCTTTATCTTCCCCAGCATCCTTGGTGATTTATCCTTTTAATCTCTCCAAATCAGTTATAGCTACTATTCTTTTAACTATGGCTAAGTGTTGGAAAATTCTTTTTGAATTGATGCAGTTCTAGAAAGGTTTTGCCAATCAGTTGTGTGATATCTTGTTCTCAGGATTAAAAATGACCTTGCCTGAAGCACGTTAGAAGATTAAACAGCGGCTTTCAGTGCTCCAGGGAGCTAACAGTGGTGTCCAGCTCCTCATTCAACAGTTCTGAGAACAGTTTCTCAGTTTAACCCCGGGGTCTGCAAAACAATCTTTCTGTTGACTGGGCTTGCATGAGAGGGGAGGAGGAAAGTGACAGTACTTTCCTGAGCTCTGTTTGCAGCAGCAGATGCCACTCACAGGGGTTTGTGCAGATGTTTTTGATGACATGGTCTCTACTTGACTCTACCTTGACAAGATTCTGCTAAAACCCCTGGGGAGTCAATTTGCTTGGGGTCCCATCTCTCAGAGGGTTGTAGTGACACCTGAATATATTTTTTTAATTCATAGAAAATGTTCATGTTTTACAGGTACAAAGTTCCCTTGATGTAGCTTCTAACTGTTCTCCAACCACTTGTTAGAGGAGCCTATAGACTGAAGAGAGCTTAATGTAGCTGTGTGATAGTTCTGTCCAGAGGTGTACTTGATACCCTGGAATTCTCAGAGACATGGGCATCAGGGATGCCCAGGCATTACCTCAGAAATTTCTTTGTTATTCATCTTTAGTTGAACTTTCTCCCTCTCGGGCAAAACTATATGAAATACCAGATTATGCAGAAGTTAAGTGTACTTTCTTTCAGATCTGTAGTGCATTTATTCAGCTGTTTTTACTGGTCTTGTAATCCATGCGTGTCCCTATATTGTTCTAAGAGATGGGTCTTGATCTGATGGCAAAAATACTTGAATTGACAGTATTATTGTGATAATAAATGCATCCTAGGCACCTCTTCAGTTAATTTTACACAGTCTGCAGTGTTCATTTACATTTTAAAATGTATCCTATGTATCTTTGTAAAGGAAGCTAGATAGGCTTAATCCAGCTCTGGTGACCCTGAGAGAAGTGACAAGCTCTGCTTTATTAGTCATGACTACAAGCATGGTTCTCTCTTATCATGACTTCTGACTGTCTGGTACAATGAAGATTTACAGAAATACATGATCTGCTAATCCTCTGTGTTTAAAGGAAGAGTACAGGGATTATGTGGTCATTCTCTTACTGTCATGACCAGGTATCGTGATGGGGGTTATGAGAGTGGTTTTTTTTGGAACATCTTTGGAAACACTGGAAGCTGTTTTAATAGCACCTTAGCTGTGAATTAAGCTGTCATCACTCAGTGATCGCTGCTGTCTTATGACTATTTTCCAGGCAGTCTGGTGTGCCTACAGATAAGAATGCTCAGCTCTTCTTGATTTTGATGAGGGCTGCGTGCTTTAAACTGCCATCAGAATTAGTAAGGAAATGGTAACAGTGAGATAGTGGTTTGAGAACAGAGAATTTTAAAACTCTTGATATGCCAAAAGAAGGGAAACTAGCTCCCACGTTGCTTATTTTCTCCAAAATGTGTTGTTGCTTTGGCTGTGTTGGTTCAATAACTCCCTTCTTCCACAGATGCTTTCTCAGATACCTGTACAATGCGGGGGAAAGACATCTTTGGCATCTGTTGTTCTAAATGCTCACCACTAAATAAACACATAAGATTCTTCATAGTTTAAGAACAACGGAGGTAATAGCTGCCAATTTACAGCTTTCTGGAGTCAGATAAGTTTTTCTGTTTCAGTTGCCTTTGGGCAACCTCAGTGCTTTGATGTCAACTGCACAAGAACTGATAGCCACACTTGAAACAGTGTTTCATCACAACCATTTCCTTCTGTCTGAAGTTCACATTGCAGATACCTTCTCACTTCATATTATTTCGTCTAGCACCAGAACTGCAAAGCACTCTGCAAATAGATATTGACTATAAATTATTGGACTTTGTAGCTCTCGGCAGGCCTTTGAAGGATAATTCGGTGTAGCAAGGAAACATACTGGTACCAAATGTTACTCGTATCTTTTAGGAATATTAATATAGTTAGTCCACAGGGAGACAGAGGACTTGGAAACATGCAGATGGAGGTCAAACTAAGGGAAGAGGAGCACTAACAGACAGAAAAATGAGTAATCTTTTAAGATTCTTTTTTTTTTTTTTTTTACCTCTCAAGGTATATAGAGGTAGAGTTGAGGCTGTGACATCTTCATTAGAATTGTTGATTAGGTAGCACAGCTCAATCCTTATTACAGAATAAGGAGCGAGACCAGATTGGTTGCTGATCTGACCTGCTGAGGTCTATGGATCCATTCTCATTATTGGTGTTACTCATTAAAAGTGTTGTGTGTTGGGATCTACTTTGCTCCTTGCTTATGGTAGTGGTATGACAGAGTGCATGTTGCTTGCTTCATCCCAGCATAAAAAGGGGTACGTGACAGGGGTATGTGCTCTCTATTGCATGCAACAGCTATATGGAATAGTTGTCATCATAGAAAGCTACATCATGTAACAATACTGAATGCTGATTTTGGAAAAGTGGCTTAAACCATTGGCTTGGTTTAATCTCTTAATCTTGGTTTAAAATCTTGTATATTTTTCCCCACTTCACAAAGCATACAACTGAAATGAATGCTCAGCCCCAATTTAACCTAGGTCTTACAGGAGAATTACTAAAAAGTAGAAGGAATTTTAGTTAGTGAAAGCTGCGGTTTCTTTCTTTTTTTTTTTATAATATTAATGTTAAGAAAAAATGCAGCAAACTGGTTGCAGTAGTATGTTTGCAAAATACCAAGGCCAGCTGGAGTATGGAAGGGGAATTGATTTCCTCTGATAGAAACATATTTTTGGTTTTGTTCAGATACATGAAATAATTGCCATTTATGTTTTGATTTGTTGTTGATTCCTAGATATTCACTCTGGAGTAGTTCTGACTTACTCCTTTATAAATGTTAGAAGAGTGGGTAATTAAATGTTATTTTGTGACCTTTATGTGCCTTAAGGAAAGAGACATGATTATCTTATCTCGTGTCACTTTTGGGCCTTTGTAACAGTCTAACTGGAATAATATTCTGCAGTTTAGTGCACTGGATTAATGCCTGTTCCATTAAATGAAAGATACAGCTAAAGAAGCTGAGTTTCACAAACTAGTGCTTTTTCCCCTACATATTGTGTCCATTTCCATACAGATCCCTTTCTCACATTTAGTTCTTTGTTGTGAAACACCATGGAAGTGCTCATATATCCAATGAACTCTTTCTGTCTTCTTCAGAAATGATTTCAAAATAGAATCTGTTTATAAATTAATGTTTTATTACTGTAATTTTTAACAAGCTACTTGCTCCTTCAAAGCTGAATTCTAAAAATGCAAATTCTTCACCTACACAATTTAGCAAGGAATGGTGGTAGGCTTTGCTCTGACAGATGAGCATAAGAAAACCTTCTTGTTTCTGTTGTATCAAGAAAGCTTATTCTCAAATTCTCCTTGTTGCATTTTGGGAAATAACTGTCAAAAATTAACTTCTGCTAATTGTAGCAACTCTAAATCACAGAAACTGAATGCATGTTTCCCATATGTTGCCAAAACATTCCTCATTGCATGACAAAGATAAATCGGTGCAAAAAATACATAATGCATGTCTTTCCCATATAGGAGGTGACAAGCTTTCACTGAGACAATCTTGTCTTAGGTGAATTAGATATTTTTAATTATACACCATAGGCTTCAAATAAAAATGTCAATTTATTTGTAGGGAAGGTGTGATTCTTATATATACAGAAGCCAATTTACACACTTTGTTCTTTTCGTGTATTTTTTTTTTGAAAAAGGTGTCTCAGAACATGTTGAATTAAACTTAGCGCCTACGTAGTTTTCTCTTTCTTACATATGTGCTTGTGTGGGTTTTTTGGGGGTTATGTGCTTGCCAGTAATGTGAATCAGGCTGTGGACCTATAAAGCAAAGCATGTGGAGCTGTGAACACAGAGTACATGCTGTAAGCATTTCAGGGGGCTTTACTTGTCCCATGGCTTGAATGGTGGTTGGGCTGGAGTGCATTAGGTGTGGTTCTGTGGGGCCTCTTCTCCTTCAGTTTCACCCAGAAGGGATCTGGCTCATGAACTCCAGCATGACTCTGTGACAATGGTCCAGCACACAGATTGCAGGGTAGCTTCTAAAGCACGCTAATGATTTGAGTTAAAGCACTGATGTGTTTTTGTCCATAAAGTCCATCCATGCACACAAGTTTCTGAGAGTACTGAACTCATTCTGTGTTGCTGGTGATATTTTTGAAATAAGAAAAGTGCAATTTCTTTTTCTATGTGGAGAAAACCTGTGGTATCGCTTCTTGGTGAGACAGAGTGTAATTGGTAGGATACTGGTGGAGCCTGCCAAGGGAACTGCTCTAAGAACAATTTGCTGCTGTTCACTAAAGTGCAGTACTCCTCCTTCAGTGACATCCCTTCCACTGCTCACCATCTTTGTCACCTCAGCTTCAAGTATTTTCCGGCATATGGTCAGCATGGGTGACTGCAGGGTTCATACCTTCAGGAGATAAATATCAAAATAGTCATAGAGCTGAGGTTTTTTTAATACAATAACTCAGGTAAGTCATGACAGGTCCTCAGCTAATTTATGTTGATATCTGTCCATTACCCATAGCAAAGCTATGAGGATTTACTTGAGCTGGAGGCTTGGCCCACACATCCAACCTGTTCTTGAATAATTTGGCACTAATAACCAGGGTTTATGTATTTCTTTTGATATACATGAGACTGACATTTAGCACAAATGCTTGTGAAAAGTGACTTGCCCGTGCACTATTGTGCACAGTGAGCGATGCTTATTGCTGTGTGCAGTTCTTACCACTGCCCCGACTGCACTGTACAGAGCTTGAGGTGTGAGAACAGGGGTCCTCACAGATCTCCTCACAGCCTCTGTGCTGGAAGGATGGGAGATGGGGTTCAATCTCTGCTTTTTTTATTAATGTGAGATCAAACTCTTGCTCAAAATGACTTTCAGAGACTTTCTTATATGTTGTGACTAAGGCATGGTAGTTCTTCTGCTTAGAGCATAAATTAGTCTACAGGTATTTGTGTCTTCTTTTAAATCCAGAATGAGAAGACAGGGACATGATCAGATTTCTCCATTAGATTGCTACTGCTTGCAACTTTGCTAGAAAAATTATATCCCATTAATGACTACAGAATTTGGACAAGTCTGTCCTAAAACAAGCTCATGTCCTAAAACAAGTGTTGAGGGTTGAATAATTAGAAGTCTTTTTCCTAACCAGCTTTGCTGAGTGGTTTCTGATTTCTCAGTGTGGTAATTGTGTTAGCCAGGGAAGTGGGATAATGTTTATCTCTGAGCACTGTGGAGAAATTTGGGGCAGATTTAAAGTTTAAAGATTTAAAGAGGGTGCTTCATACAGTTCAGCACAAGAGAACTTGGTCTTTAAAGTTCACATCTTAAATTATTTGAAGATGGAGTATTTATAGGGTTTAATAAAATATTTAGATTTTCAAGTATTTGCAACACAGGCATTTGCCGTCGAAATGCAGACTTAAACCTTGGTAAATCTCCCACCTTTGATGTAATCAAGACTTTAGTTTTCAACTGGTTGACACTTCAGTTAAACATGTGTTCACTATTATTTTTTCCCTTCTCGTGAAATCCTGAAGACTGTGAGATTGTGGTATTCAGGTTTCTTTTCCAGTTTTCACACTTCTCTTCTTTATTCTCATTAATGACCAAAAATATCACATTTTTTTAACACATTATATTAATTGTAATAATGCTTAAGTAATGGGCTGGATAAAAGGGATCTTGACTTGATCCACGAGTTTGGCAAATAATCCTCAACACCAGCCATCCAAAATGACTGCTTTATACTTGTGCCAATTTATAGCATGTTTTCATTTAACATGTTGTTAAATGCAATAGTTTAAAGTGACTCTCCACATCAGAGTACTGTATCCTGGCACATCAAAACTAAAAAAGAACCGTGACCCAGATGCAGATGCCATTTAAGTTGCCTTTACGTGGATCATTTGCAGATACTTAAATGTATTCCTATGTTTTGTGCCTCAGAATTAGGGACACTAGAAATTAAGAGAAGAGGCATTTACCTTTGATTTTCAAGCTCAGTCTTGAAATTGCAGGCAACCATGACATGGATGCTTAGTTGACAGATGCATAGCATGTTCCCTCTGCTTGATGTTCTCCAGTCTCTTCCTTTTGCTGCTGTGGAAATGTATTAGTGTAATGGAGAAGTCTGTTACCTGTAGCTGTTAATTCTTAAATTTTCTGCAGTTATTTTCAGGGATTTTCTGTTAGGTGAATGTCTAAGGATTACCATTTTTTTGTAGCTGCCAGTATTTCTTAAATTGTTTCTCTTCCAGTTTGACATAGTTTCCCAGGGACTGGCTTGGCTCTTGAGGTAGAATAGATTCAGATTAGGGCTGGATTTGTTCTAATAAAATGTGCAGAAACATAATTTGTGACAGCTTCTGTCTTAAAAATTTATCAGCTCCATTAACTGCGTATGCTCACTGACACAACCATCTCGAGCAGTTAGAGACGAGGGGGCTGCTGATGAGGTTTGAAGGACTTGAGGCTGCTACGTTTGCCTTGCCTTACCATCCTCTAACCTTTCTGATGTTTTAAGATTGTTTTGAGCATGGAATAAGCAGAAATACCTGAGAGTCTGGCCTCAGCAATGGTTTTAAACTAATCCACTGCCACAGGTCTGGGATCTGTCTTACCTTACAGTAAGGAATAACATTCCTGCCCATCTTTCAACAGCTTGATATCCAAGGGTATAAATTTTGATACTGCTATGACTGAAAAATAAGAAATCCTTAAAGATCTTGTGGCCACATGCCTTTTTATAGCCACTGCTTTTCTAGGGAGATGCTCATGCCCTTGAGATATGCCCTTTGGATATATTCTCCTTTAGGTTTTTTAAATTTTTATTTCTTTTTTTTTAAATTAAATATGTTTGTGATATACAGGAAAGATGCTTCAAGGGCACTTGTTACTTTCCTTGTGGTGTCCTGTCATTACAGACACCCAAACCCCGGGATCTCTGCCACCCAACCTCTACTGTTGGGTGCCATCAGTACACACAGTCTTCAATGTGAAGGCTGCAGCAAATGGCGTTTATTGCGTCGCTGCAGTTGCTTATCTATGACAGGCCACGGCCACAAGGCCCCTCGTGGGCAGTCTGAGCTTTGTTACATCGCCAGATCTTCCGCACGCCGATCCCTGCCTAGGGCGGGCTCTGCTCAACACAACTGTGTCCAGAAGAGGACTGCATGGCATCTTGCCTGCAACAAGAAGGAAAGAGGAATGGAAAGAGAATTTGAGATGGAAGACTGAGAGGTGTATACTTGTACTAGTAACAAGGTAGTTGAGAGGGGAAAAAAAGCAGTTTTACAGAAGTTTACCTCAGATAAGAAGTTCCTTTTTAAGGCTGCCATTGCCACATCTGTAAGGATCCCCTCAGAAGATTTGCATTTTAAGGTCTTATTTCATTCTAAAATCTGCTGATGTACATAAGAAAAACTGCACCAGCATCAGTGAGTTTTGCGTGAGACCCTTACAGCATCAGTCTCTAAAATTGTGACAAGATGTACCGAGGGACTGTCTAGTGTGCTTTATTCTCTTACCCATAACTTTATTTCATGAAAATGAATGTTTTTTCACTGGACTGCAAGATGGGTTTGTTTCTGAGAGGTTAGATCTATAATTGCTTATGACTCCTTTATCTAAAAATATTTGCAAATAGGAAACATCTAAATCCTGAAGATGCTTACTGTGTATTCTACAGAAAATCAATTATGAGAAATTAAAGCAGCCTGTGAGATTACCTATCATCTTCTCTATCAAGCTATGCTGATGCTTGTGTCTGACATGAGAGCCACAGGCCCCCAGAAACAGTATTTTGAGATAAGCCACCTGCGTTCCAAAGCCTTCATGTTTAACACAGACCATAACTTCAAATTTTCTCATGATTAGATAGCATGATTCCTCATCAGCACCATTTTAATGCAGTTGACAATAGCCAGGCATGTAATTAATTTACACTTAAATTTTAATTGTCATTTGCACTTTATTTTGTCCTCTTAATATCCAAGTCATGTCATTTTGCCACGCAAAAAATAAGCTTTGATGGGAATAAACTCCTGCAATTATGGGAATGCATAACAAGAGAAATATATTGCTGGTGGTCTCACTGTATGATCTGTTGAAGTCAATGTCAGAAGTCTGATTAGATCAAGCTCATACTAGTTTTTAGTAACATTTCTACTCACTGAGTGCCCAACAAGCCATACCCTTTCAGTTAGACTACAAGTCAGTGTGACTGTGAGTTTGATTAGGTTTTTAACTCAAAAATAAAATATATTTTTAAAAAACAGTAGATAAATGTTTGTAAGCTGTATTGAAATGAACCAATTCATGGCATTTACTATCTCCACCCTTTTAATTTCACCCATTTTCCTTACTGGATTTTTGAACTGTGCCTGTCAGTGTGATCAGTTTTTATTTACTGAGTGATGGATGCACATAACCAGATGTAAAAGTTCATTCTGGGAGATAACTGGCATAAAGTCTGTTTTGGACACTTTGCTCTCACATGAAAATTATTGTTAATATTAGTTGGTAAAAACTTCTCTGAGCAGCACAGGCAACATATCTGAGTATCTGTGAAGACTATTAATATGAAATGTTTAGCAAAAAGAATCTTAAACTTGGGATTTGTCTAGCTAAATCCATTTAACAACAACAACAAATCTTTCAAAAAAACCTGTAGAGCTTTTCTATACAGGGTTTCCACCAAGATGGGTCTTACATAGGGATGTTTCATACAGACAAGAAGTTGGTATTAAAGCAGATGTCCATTTTATCCATCAAAATCCCAAGGGGACTTGTCTATTGTGTCTGAAACTCTTAGACTACATTTTTCTTTTCAGGGAAGGAAATAGAATTTGTGTTGTTTTTCTCAAATAAACACAATGAATCAATTAAGTTTCCACCACCCCTTCAAGTGCATTGTAAGTGATGAAACAGAGTTCAGCATAGATATTTATTTTTCCTTGGATTATGAGTAATTCAAGTACTCTATGTCAGGTACAGGCTCACACATTTTTTTCAATGGTGTATCAGTTTTATGTTCTTTTGTAGATGGGGGAAAAAAAAATCCCTTCCATCTTGTACTTCAGTTCCCTTTTTTGTTTTTCCATTTTCTGTTGTGGGTCGTGGGAATATTAATAATTTCAAAATCACTTTTGTATAATTTTCTATTCATCTGTGCTGCTATGTTTGTTCAATCCTTTGGTGGCCTTTGCATACTCTTAAAATGCTTCCTATTCCATATCATTTTCTACACTTATTTCCCTCTTATTCTTTATCTAACCCAAAGCTTCCATACCACTGCACCCCTTGTCTCTGCTTGACTGTGCCATGCTATTGTAACAGTAGTGGTCTGTATCTGACATTTTCAGATTACAGTTTATCCTTCCTTTTAAAGATAGCTGCTTGGCAGAGACTACAAAGAGCTCACCAGGTGTTCTAGGTTCACTGTGGAAAATGGTTTCACACGGTTGTTGTAGATTCCCATGATCTTGAAACAGTTGAGTGAATGAATAGGAAACTGAATCTTTCATGGCTGGCGTAGCTTTCATAGCTCCTATTGCTCCTCTGTCTCCTGATACCAAGGAATGGGAGATCACTAAACACATTGAGTTTGGAGCGATTTATAGTTTTAGACACACCATCACACTTCCTTCTTCAGGGGTTTTGAGTAGAAGCTTGGGTTTAGTCCATGTTCCTGACCCAGGATGAGAATGGTTTTAGTGCACCACTGGCATATGAGGGCTGTGCAAGCATTCCCTGTCTAACATTCAGATAATACAGTCCCCTATAAACTATCCCATCAGGTCTGGTTTATGTGCAAATCACAAGCTTTACTTTTGCAAATGGTTCCAATTTTTGTGTGAGAGTGATCAAAGGGTTGTGGCACAATGGGATCACTTACTCCATAGAGTGTCTGGATCAAAGGTTAACGTTTTTGGCATGGAATATGCCTTTCTAGCATTGGTTGAATGCTGTGCAGTTTACCTGGAAGCGATGGACGGGGGTACGTTATCCTTTGAGAAATGAAAGGAAGTAATGCCAAGCAGAGAATTACAGCATGTGGATTAGCAAGGCCAAGGAGGAATAGTGGTGAAACTAAATGGAATGGAAGCTTGTTCAAAGAGATAATGAAGCAGAGGTGATGTAAGACACACAAATGTAATTCTGATAACTGAAAGAAAGAAAGAAAGAAACAGGGTCTCTTTCCAAGACACACAAGCTGTTACTCCAGAACTTTGCACAGCCCAGTCCAGCAGGGTGTAGCTTGTGTAGACTTAGCAAGGCCATGCTCGTGTTTCAGTCGGGCTGGGATCTGCCCCTCCATAAATCTCCACTGCTTGAGCTGGTTGGAGAGGAGCGAGCGCTGGGTGAGCAGGGGGAGCCAGCCTCAGCGGGTGGCTGGAACGGTGATCACCACCCACCTGGCTGCGTGGCGGCGTCCCTGGAAAAGGCAGACGTGGTGCCTTTGCTTAGTGCTATTCCTGTGCACTCTTTGGGGGCTCTCCAGCTCATAACAGGAAGATTTTTTTGGCCTCATTTGGTGGACACACAAGTCTTTGCCTGAGCACTTACTTGGTGGAATTTCTTTGAGGGATTTATGGTTCCTCCATCTGAAGGAGCTTGGCTGCATAAGTGGTGTGAATGTTGAGATTAAAATACAAATTGTGACAGTTTAGTGAACTGAACCACACCACTTAATTATTAAATTTTTTTTGGTCTGCTTTGAGTGTTTAGCCCTGGAGAGCATATTGCTACACTGTATTAGCTTACAGTGTACTAATTTCTAGTTTGACTTCATAGGATATTTTGACATTAGATGGTTCTGCAGAAAAAGCAATCTCTGCTTCTTTTCTCAAGCATGTACTGATGTTGTTGCTGGGCAATCATTAGCTTAAATTTCAGTTGCAAATAAATAAAGCCAACTTCTCATTAATAAGAAATTGGTATGTGTGCAAGTCTGCTCTTTTAAACCCTCATAACTCAGCCAAATAAAAACAGATTTTCACCGGACTACCAAAAGGCACATGTCCAACCTAAAAAGTGTGTTTAATAACTTCCCCCCTTCTGCTGCCTTTTTTTTTTTTTTTTTTTACATTGACATTAATCTCCTGTGCACATTTGGAATTTGGAATGGAGTCATTTTCTAACTGCAGTGCTTCCAATTTAAAATATTCTGTTTCCTTTCAGTTTTTCCAAGCAATTCAAAGATTAGTAACACTGTAAAACATCTAAAAGCATGCTGGAAGTTTCCTGCTGCTTCAAGTGTTGTGTTATGTTATCTTTGGAATAATTTTAAGGTCCCACTGGTGTAGTATAACAAGTTATTATGTCATGGAGCTTATTAGTATGCCTATGGGAAACATTAATTCACACTGACATCATACTATGTTTTTCAATAAATCAGGGGATTTTTTTTTGTTTTTAAGAAATGATGGAGTTTTTTTAACAAAAAGAAAAAAATGATCAGATTATTTTTCACTTGTGTTGGGATGTGAACTGAACAGCTTGGAGGGTGTGCGTCATTATCTCAGTGATGGCCTTCGCATTTTTGCAGGGAATGGAAAGAGCAGGGGTTTGGGTGGTTTTGAAAGATCTTTATTTTTCTAGCATATAGATGTTATTATAAAAGACTTTTTACTCTGTGATTAGCACAGCAGGCTTAAATTGCCTGAGCTCTGGTCATTATTATTTCTGTAATCCCAAAAGTTTGAAATATTATTCAGGATCTGAAAAATGACAAAGTAGACTTAAATTTGGTGAGGATTTAATGTGTGATGCATTCCTTTCAGAGCCGAAAAGTCTGTTTTTGTTGACACAGAGAACTGAAAAATGACCACAGACCACGAAGGTCCCGAAGCATTGCCAGGGAAAATGTATAAAAAGGAGCTGCCCTTACTACGCTGTCTGTATGCGACTGATTTTATTCTCATTTCCCAACTATACTGTTACTTAAAGAAAACAAAAACAAACTGTTTAAGCTGTGGATTTGTCTATGGATGATGAATTAAACTAAGAACTGAATTTAACTTCCACAGGGTAGCTAAATTATTATTATTCCATTAGGGCACCTGGCATTTTCTGAGCATTGATTGCCCAGATAACCTAACTGTTGACCGGAGGTAATTCCTGCTTGGGTTCAGTTGGCCTGTGTGAATACAGGCAGCTCGGCTGCTGCAAATGTGTCACAGGGGGCTTGCTGAGAAATTGGGCCTCCACACCGGTGGTATTTCAGATTGAATAAATTCACTATAGACCAATGTTTTGCATGTGGGATATATTTCTTGGTAAGTGCCTCTTGCCACAATCAGATCATGAAAGCTCTCAGTGTTCCTAAATAAAAGGCCAGTTATGACAAGTATGAGCATATTCCATGAATAATGTTGATCCATGCTCTAAAAGATACTTTATAGGAAAGGTTTTTGGCATATCAGCTTTTCGCTGTGGAAGGGCTGGGGTTATTCCCTTGGACTTGGCAGAATGCTGGCGGGGCTACAGGGCTCTGGTTTCAGAGGGGGCTTGTGGCCCAGGTGGTTGGGTGTGTGGCTGCTCTGAGATGATGTCTATTTGCAGTCAACAGGATAGACACACTTAGAAATTTAGCTAATACTGTGGGAAATTAAATTAAAGTAATAAAGTTAGACAGGCATGATATCCCTGTAATATTAACCTCAACTTTTCCTGAATCCAGTCACCTTATAATAACAAGATTAACCTCAAACTTGTATAACAAAAAGAAATCTGAGTGGTTAAGTAAAGGCATTCACATTTCCTAGCTTTCTATATGACTGAAGGGTTCAAATTGAGTAGAAGGCTGTAATCCTTAGATTTTGGCAGCAAGCGTTTAAAGAAAAATGCAAAATACACAAAGTTTTATACTGGAAGTCTTTAAGAGACCTAAGAGATAGCAAAGTTGCATGTGTTGGTTAATTTTCTTTCTCTTGGTGATGGATGTTAATGTTCTTTGCCTAGGCTGACCACCTCTGTTTACTTTCAGTTACTTTCTAATAACAGTGATAGAAATTCAGAAATTTTAATTAATTAAGTAGAGTTCCTGGTTCCTTCATCTGCACTGTGAACTCCTCTTGACTCATGGATATTTTATAGTAATTGTCCTACCTGGAAGAGGGAGTTGGGGCTTAAGGCAGTTTCTGTAGTCTTTGCTCATTAAACCTAGGGGGAAAAAATAGTGCTGTGTGACTTGTATATCCTGTACCACCAAAGAACCACCACCTTTCTGCACAAGAAAAGGGCAAAAATAATATGTAGTAGTGAGAGTTTTACAGTGTGTCGTCATAGGTGTATGCATTTTATATCCAGGACATCAGCGAAAGTTTTGTTGGCTCACATGTTTATCCTTCTTATTTCCCTTCATGTTTCTTGTTGTGGCTCACCAGAACTATCAGCATCTTCCACTAGTTTGCAGGCCCCTATTCCTGTGCAGGATGCTGAAGGGCCTGTCTCTTCACAGGCTGGGATGCTTTCAGGAGGAGAGGAAGCCTGGACTTGTGGTCCCTGGAAAGGTTATGGAGGTGATCCTAGGGAGGCGAAGGCTAAATGTACTGTGGTAACTTTGAACTGTGTTGTTATAATTAAGTTACATCCCTTCCTATCCTTAGCCTTTGCTGCTGTCTTCCCTGATTATTTTTTATATTTGAAGTATGTTTTAATGAGTTAGTGCTGATTAGCCCACGCGCCCAGCAGAGAGCCCTGCTGTCTCTTTGGTGTGGTGGCAAATGATTGATGGTGTGGACTGAACACATAGGAGGAAGAGGAGTCCTTGGAATAAATCACTGCACTTTTGGTTTTCGTGTTAGCACAGCCAAATTACTTAGGATTATAATGCAAATTAATTAGAATTATTTTTTAAGTGGTTGTCTGGTGATTTTTTTCTGTGACTCCTTCCTTTCCCCTCCAAAAAATAAATGCTTAATTTTTCCTAATGCAGTGCCTTCTGATCATTTTGACAAGGATGTGATGGTGTCTGATATTGAAGTTAAGAACAACTTGACAAATTAAATCATTAAAAAATGCAGACATTAGCTATAAAAGTGACAGGAATATTATCTTAGCACAGTTTCTGAGCCATCAGGAGCAGAAAGGTGGCAAATTATATTCTGAGCTTAATTGCCAGTATTGTCCACAAATGCAAGAAGTGCCAGAAGTCTCACTGCCTTTTCCTGGCAGCAGCCCCAGAGCCAGCCTGATGCCTGCTCGAGCAGCATCAGACCAGCTGAAGGAGGAGGATGGTGCTCACCAGAAATACGTGCAGTCACCATCCTTATAGCCCTGCCCAGCAGAGGATGCTGGGGAGGTGAGGAGACAATTGTGGAAAGGGTTTCCTTCCTAAAGGCTGGAGAAAGGCATTGACTGAAGTGAGCAGGAGCTCCTTGGAGGGGCTAGGGCATCATGAAAGTGGATTAGGGCTGCAAAGGAGCCCAGAAGAGACACCTTCTATTTTTCTATTTTCGTAGTTTCACTTGATGCCATTTCCCATATGCTTCTGTTTTCCATCTGTATATTGCCATGTCTGGAAGGATTACAGCCTCCTGCTGGAAGTCACTCTGTTTTCTTTGGGTGAAACAGACTCCAAAAATCTCACTTCTCTAATCGTGAGAATGTCCTCAGCTGCTGTGGGGTACTAAGCAGCCAAATACTGTATTGAGGGCTGGAAGGAACAATTGTAAATGTTAGGCTATGGATATAGTGTTTGTAGCAGGTATATATTTTAGCAGCTGTGGTACCAGATAAACAGCTGGTGCTGAAAGACTGAAGAAAGATGACGAATATACATACATGTGGCAGGAAGATCCATGAAAGTACAAAGCAGCTTAATTTTAGAAAAATATAAAGATGCATTTCTTCTTCTACTAACCTCGATCAGAAGAATTTTCATGCACTGTATTAAGTAATTTAAAACAAAATTTGCCAGTCATTTTTCAAGCAAGTTTTAAGACAAGTCAGTATCAATATATGAAGTCTTTTAATGTATGTCAGCCTTACTTTATACATTAAAAAATACCCTGCCTATGTAATGATTTACATAGTTTAAAAACAGTTGCAATGCTGCACATGAAGGCACAAAATACAATTTTACTCTATTTATTTCTCGTAAGCAGCAATGCAAAGAGAAAAACAATGTGAACGATAAACAGGAATGCTATTTATGTCTAAAAAAAATTGTACGAATGGAATAGCACATTTCTGATTTGTATCCATCATTTCTGATAAATACTAAAAGCCCAGTGAAACGGTGGAATATAAATGGCCAATGTCAGACCCTAAATATGGCACACTAAATCTGCACGTACAGGTCATAATCTTCATTTTTTTTTCTAGGGATGTGTCTGTATGTGGCAAAGAAGGAAAGATCAAACCCCATAAAATACATAATTTATATGCCACTCTCTGTTATAAAACAGCATGGACATCATTAATGAGAAGCACTGCTAAAAGAATATTTTCTTGAGTTTGTTTCCAGGCACACCGTGGCAAAAAGGAGGTGTCCCCTGGGAATTAAATAGTAATAAAAATGTTGGGGGCTGGGGGCAGGGGAGGTTACAAATTAAAAAAAAAAAAAAAAGAACAACAAACATGGTACTTGAATTTTTCCCCTTCTACCAGTTCATCAGCCATTGCAACAGCTTGAGGTAAAGAATTTGCAAAACACACATGGAGAGCTTTTTGCTGCTTATTTTTTTTAATCTCTGAAGTCCAACGGTGATGATGAAGGTAGCTGTGACATTTGCAATTTTCCATGCACCAGCCCATTCCATTTTCTTCCCTGGTGCCACTTACATGGTACAGTAAGCCTCCAGCATTGACAATAATTATAGCCTGAATAAAATGAAGAGGGTAATATGAACAAAGCTCTGCCGTAATTGCCTTTTCATTATTTGCTAACAGTTAGTTATTCAGTCACAGGGAAAAAATTACACAGTAATTGGTTGACAATAGGAAGCTAAAGCTAAATTCCAGAACTATGATATTTTTGCGTGTTGGTCTTTTAGACCTTTTATTCATATTTTGATTAAACAGCTAGAGCATTAAAGTGAAATATAAATGTAGCCTTGGTTCAGATTCCATAACATTAGTTTTCACCCCACACAATTTTCATTCAGTTTTGAATTTTAAACTATCACATATGGCAGCCCTGTAAATATTGTAGCCTATTGACTTTGAAATATGAATTTGCAACTCTCATTCACTTAGTTTAACAATAGCAAAGAATTCCTTTCACCTTAATGCTTTAAAAAAGTGTCCATCATGACTACGTGCAAACATTTTAGTAGTGCAGTTCTGCCTTATTTTAGATACCAAGGTGGAGGGACACCAGTCTCAATGTCTATTGTATTTTATTTGAATTTTAAACAACAGAAAATCTTCAGCAACCACTGTGGTTTCATAGGTGTGGGTGTTGAAAGCAGTGTGATAAGCCCCTGTGAGGTGGGGGAACACAGAAGCATGCTTTTGAAGCCACACATGGGATTTTTGACCCAGCAATGTGGAACTATGGCAGTTGGGTCTGAAGGATTCATGGGAAAATTTCAAACAAATTTTTCTAGCCTTTATCCTTTTTATTTAATCTCGGGCTTTATGTGAAGCCCAAGTTGCAGTTGAAATATTTTCATTGTTTTATTGTTTAATTAGTTAGAAATATGTGGGTTTAATCAATGCTATTGCCCCAGCTTGCCAGAGGACCACCAAGTACATACTACAGAAGCCAACTTACGTGCTTGAAGTTCAGCATTTGTTTAAATTTCATGCTTGTTTAATGCCACCATGCATTCATCAGACATCCAGGTGTTACACATGATAACGCTGAAAAAGATAGGTCAAATTCTGCATTTTCTGTATTTATTGTAATGTGTAAAATGGCTTTGTAGAAACTACCTCAGATGGTGGGAGATGTGCAAGGCTGTAACCTAGAGAAAAGTTATAATTCCTAGTTCTTTGCTGCTGTACTTGTGTTGTCCCTTGCAATTATTTGCTCCCTGTAAATATGTAGTTGATGGGCTTTTTTCCCCCCTTGTTTGTCAAAAGCCTTTAAAAGGGAGCAGACTCTAGAGGCTGGACTGATAACTGAAATCAGCATATTTATTTTATTAGACTTTCATTGGAATAATGTTTTCCAATAAATCATAATTATTAGTATTTCAGCAAGCACATTTTGCAAGTCTCAGGTCTAAGCTACAAAGTACTAATTTAGAATTTTGGCCGTGTCAGAAACAAGAGGAACTGTTGGACCCTATATTTTGAGTCTCATGTACCTTTAGAAAAGCTCAAACTCCAGCAAAGCGGTCGTTGGAGGAAGAACAAACCGTGCAGAAGCTGAAACCAAACAAAATGTAAGTTAAAGCATGGTTACAATAGAGTCTTTGAAGAGTTCAGTTCTTATCAAACTTGGCAGGCCCTGGAGGATGGGCTGCAAGAGCCCAGACGAGGTCAGCATGGTGGCAGAGCTTGCTCCACCAACCAGCTGGGACCATGGTGGCTGTTCTGGCCAAAACCAAACCACCAAAGCTAGTTCCTGGGCATTTTATGAATATACTCAGTAAGGCCAAGCTGTGCCTTGTTATTCTGGTCCTGATCCAAATGTCAGTGACATCAACGGAACTCTTCCTGCTCGGTTCAGC
>NW_008591346.1:87307-100469 GCF_000691845.1 Merops nubicus
TCCTCCAAAGCAAGTGCTGAAGGAAGAAGCTCTGGCAGTAAACAAATACATCAGCCCTGTTCTGATGTATATTTCATACTTTGCCCTTACTTTTATTTCAAGTCCTAGATCTTTATTATAATCAGTCAAAGTCCTGGCTTTCAAGTTGTGAATGGGCATCATAATTATCTAATGCAACTACTCCAGAAATCAGATTAGTAATTAGCTGAACCAAACTGATTGGTGTGACTTCCTGAATGCATCTCTTTAATGTTGAACATTTAGCTTTGTGCTTGAAGGATTTGTTTGTGTGTTTCTTGTGTGTGATGAGAGCTTTTCTGTAATTAGCTCCTGGGGGACAGCACATTCTAACAGTTAAAGAATAATTGCAGCCCTATGAAATGTGAAATGGCTTGGGCTGGCTTTTGTTGCAGCTTAATTGTATGCAACAAGTACAGGAGGCTTTTCATTTCACATCATGATAGTAAAGATGTAGCTTTCATAAATAAAGAAAGGAATTTTGTACAGTGGTAAATAGTCTCTAATGTGTTAATTTTGCACAAAAAACCCAAAACAAACAAAGCACATTTGAGAATTCTTGGTGTTATTGAAGTAGATGTTCATCATTGTTTCATTAGCTTGTAGTGTCTATGTGTGATTTTAATGAAAGGGAAAAGGAAGGGAAAAGTAAGTGTGGTGGTAAAATGACTTGGTGATCAGTCAGAAGCAGCTCGTTTTCCTTTGACATAAGTGTTTAAATGCTTTTTCTTCTGAAACTTCATGGGGAAAAAACAAGGTTTTTTAGAACAGCAGTTACAACAGCTTTCTGCTGAAATCAATTTAATGAAAAAGAAACTTACTATTCTATATCTTTTTTTTAAAAACAAAGTGTGTATGGGAAGTCTTATTTATTTTCTCCTGTTCACACATGGGCGTGTTCTTTCTTTGCCTGTTGGACATTGCTGTTCGCCATTCCAAATGATTGTTGCTGCAGTCACCAGAGTCACACTTGCCTTATTGCTCAGCCTCTGTTGGAGAACAGCCTTGGGGGTACCAGGCTGTCTGCAGCAGTGGGCCCTTGTGTGCTGTTCCAGGTAGCCTGGGTTTGCTGACTGTTTGCTAGATGCTACCCACAGGAGGGCTTTCTGTATGCAGGAGGTTTTCAGTCTGGTACCCATCTTGCTAGCCCTAAGATGGATGCATACATCCTCACCATTTTGCATATTCAGAATTATAACTCTATATTTATTGGTATCTGATTGATATTGTTCAACTATTAGTACTTTGTTGTGTGACTGTAAGCTGAATTATTGCTAGATTAAATATAGCATTCAGGCATATTTTTCTTCCCTTTAATCAAAGACAAAATTGTAGAAGCCCGAGTTTAGGTTAACCATCAAAGCTCCTGAGCCATCCTCACCACAGACAGCATTGCTATGTTAAATCTGTAATCACCATCCATTCCTGTGCCTAGTGGCATAAAACTTTTATTTATTTTTTCAGTATAGATGACAGTGATGCTAGAGTCTCACTGTCATCTAGATCTGATAACTCTGAGTCATTTTGATATGGTTCTGAGGTAATCTACAGTGTCAGACTTTCAATGTCATCTTATTACTACCACTTCTTTCCATAGCATCGCCATAGGCAATAGTGCTGCAGCTGCTTTCCCTTCAGGGGTTTCCCTGCAGAGGCTACAGATTGTATGAGAAGTCACCACAGGGCTTGAGCATCCTCAGTAATGGGCGGAGAGCAGAACTATGTCCCCTATAGTCACCCTGCAATCAGTTCCCTGGCTGGGCTCGGTCGTGGCTGAGATTCACCACGGTGCTTGGTGGGAGACAGGTCTGTGTGATGCTGCTGGTTTTCCTTTGGCAGCATCTCAGGAATTTGATGTGCAACTCCTCAGCCACTGCATTCCTCTCTCTCAGGAGGAAAGGGAGGGTGTCCTGCTCACGCTCTGCCTGTGCTTCCCTTGGATGTTGAAGCAATTCTGATAAAAAACAAAGCATTTTTTTGTCCAACTTGTTTTGTTGGGGGGAGCAGTGTAAAAACACAAGTCCTCGATATTAGCTGTTGAATTGTTGTTGATTTTGCCATGAGAAATCTTTTGACAGAGGAAGAGAGAGCAGTGGGTGACCTAGTAATGAGAATTAAATTCTGTTTATGCTGAAGGTTCTTAGGAAATGGCAGTAAGTCTCCCTCCCCCCCAGCCCGGCCCCATGAGCTTGCTGTGTCCTGCTACTTTACATACATAGTATTTCTTTGTGCAATGGAAGGCTGAAAGTGATTCAACCACTGCAGCTTGTGTGTCTCCTTGGCAGCGTAAGTAGGAGTGGCTCAGAAGAAAGGCTGATTTAATGAAGAAGTTATTTTTGTTTAACCAGTGATGATAAAAAAATAACATTTCTCTGATAATGTTAATTTGGTCTTTTGCAGGCAATTTTCCAGCTATTTGAGTGAAAACATAATTATTAGTGTTTTCTAAACAGGAGCTTAGTTTTTGGTGAACAGGAATGTTTAATATCTTAAAAACTTTCAACAAAAGCTCTGGAGAAAGTTTTGTAAAAGTAAATGAAAATGATCTGTTTTGAATGTGTTTCAAAGTTTCAGACTGTGTTTATGATGCTAAGAGTAAATGGGAGAGGTGATTATATTAAAGTACCTCTTTAAGTTATGTGCTTACTATTTGCTTCTCACCCTGAAGGAGAATAATATTCACTCTTTTCTCAGGGGTCTAGTAAACAAATCCTCCTGCAAGAAGTTAGATGTGTGCTGTGTAGTGGGCCTATAGGTAGAAAATAACTTTTTTTTAAAACACAAATTACCTTAATTTCCAGTGAACTATCATCTTGGCCAGTAGAACCATGCTTGTCTTGATTTGCTCGTAGAAAATTTACCTAAGAATGTACTTCATCCTTAAAATAATACAATTCTGCTTATAAATGCCCCGATAATGTGATAGGTGACTTTTCATAAAAGAATCTGTGGGAAGAATGAAGCGTAAACTAAAACAGATTTTTTTTTTTTCCCCCATTAACTGGCTCTATGACACAAGGTTGTTGACTTGGCAGCACTTAATTGCTTGTCATGTTGGGTTTTTTTTTCCTCTGAAACAGTGTGTTTTATTAGTTGCCAAGGAGGAGGCAGAGGAGGGGCCACGGTTCAGATGTGGTGGAACTGCTGAGCCCTTTGCCTCTGGTTCAGCTGGAAACCCCTTGTCACTTCTCAGCTGGCTTCAAAAGAGACCACTTGGCAAGTGACTTGGTTCGTGTCGTGCAGTGCTTTAGTTGACTGAACACTTGGAGAAGCATAGGGTTTTCCCAAACCCCTGACTTCGTGTTCACACTTAACTAAGTAGAGATTTGAGACGATTCAGTAGAGGCTTTTTGACTGTTGCAGTACAAAGATGCAAGCATTAATTTTAACTAATAGAACAATCTGAAAAAATTAATATTTGGTAGGTTAGACCAAGCTTCTGTCTTACTGAATTGCATTGGAATAGAGAGACAGGAGAACTCTTCAAGTGCTCAGTAATGCCACAAGACAGTGAAATAATTCCAGCAGATATAACAAGATGAAGAATGAAATTTTTCCCAACTTGAATTTCTTCAATTAAATAAGAACTTGTTGAAGTAGTATGTACTGGTAGAAAGCTAGTCAGTTACTAAACCAAACATGTTACTTCTCTTTCCACCTATTTAGGAGAGTAAGTAATTGCATTATTACTATTTTAAAATATTCTCTGACATGAAAATGAATAGAGTTTGGAGGGTGTGTTTAAATTTCCTTTTACATCTCATAAAGTCAAGATGTGTTCATCATAGTTCAAACTTGTAGAATAATGTCCAGAACTAATGTCATGTTTAAAAGGCACTGTGCTTTTTTCTGCTAGCAGAAGTGTAGCATAAATGTAAACATGACTAAGTGTCTGATAGCATAAGGAGCATAAACTGTTTCTTAGTGTTTAGCTATAGGGAAAGCCTTTGTTGCTGTGTAGCTGGGTTGATAAGTGTGTTAGTGAAGTCACTCAGGTAGGTACCATGGGCTGGAGCAGCCGTTTTGCAGCCCTCCCCTAGAAAGAATAGTTGTATTTTCCTTTAATCTTTCTAAACAGAGGGTCTTAGCTAGCTGAAGTCAATGAGAAGCTCATCATTGACTTCAATGGGTTTTGAGTTGGTTCTTTAAGTCGTTAAGATTTGTTACGTTTTGACATGAGTATGTTTGCGCTCAGAAGGTGGCAATCAAACCTGGATTTTTTTCCTTATGTAGTGCTTATTTTAGTGTGCTCTTAATACATCCTAACAATTATTCCTTCCTGTGCATGCAGCATCCATATGATTTGTGTTTCTTTTCAGTACTTAAAGCTAATCTTTGTTTTCTCAGGCTTTTAGGTGGGACACTTACCTTAATCCTCTTACGTTCATATGCCTTGAAGTTGTGATGCTTTGTATGATTTAGGATTTCAAGAGCCTGACTTAGACTCTTGAGGTCAGCTTGACCTTCTTTGTTGAGTGGTTTGGGGTTTTTTGCTACCACAATAGTAAGGAATTCTCAGAACTCTGAGTCTCTAGCTCCAGTTTGCTTTCTTTGCCTCTCCCCAACTACAGGCACACAGTTTTTTCTTTGTTTTTTTTTTTTTTTTTTTTTTTTTTTTTTTCCTTTTTCCTTTTCTTTCCACCCCCCCCCTTATTGTGAGGTTTTTCAGCAATTAAAAACACCCTTTGAATCTTAGCATCATCCTGTTCTGAATCTATATCTTTTGTCTTGTTTACCATAGTGAAATGCTAGTCCTTAACAAGTAGGACATAATGTGCTCATTTTGTAATTCTTTTATGATTTGGTTATTGTGGTTTCATTGGTTTACTGAGCTGCAAATCAATGTGCATGAATATTTTTTTTAAAAAAATTGATCCTTTCAGGAAGAAGAGCATTGCTCATCTGAAGTTAAGAAAGCAGACAGCATTGATAATTTCTTAAATCAACTACAACATAATTTTTTCTTTTTGTTTGATTCATACAACTTATTAGTTATAACTTCACTCAAATTTTTACCTTTTTAGCTGATAACCAGGTCTTAGGTTTTTATAATGCCAGAATATAGTCAGCTAAGACAAATTGATTCAGACAGTTGTCACAGAAGTATTTAGCTAAAATTACTTCAAAAGTTTTACAGTGCTTGACATTGCAGTACTGTCTTTGAAGTGTATACCCTGAAAAATATTTGTTATTAACAATTCCAGACAGGTGTTTCACCAAAGACATGTGAAGATGTGTAGAAGAAGAGATGAATATTTTGCAGTAGGTTTAGCCTCTGGAGGAAATATTTGTCTTACTTGTTTGGAATTCCACTTGTCACTTCACCAAAAGCTTTGTTTGCAATGAGGTTTTGTTCTGAGCAAATGAAATTAAACTGTATTTGTATTTCATAAGAATTAGCACAACATATGCTTGGGTCTTATTTAAGTAGCTGATAATTGCAAGGCAATCTTTTACAGGCCATGGTTCCACTTTTATGATGCTTAAAGCAAGACACCTAAGCCTGCAATTAGAAAACACTAAAATTTGGATAAAAAACACTACAAGAACCATGAGAAACAGTCTGCGTTAATGCTGATGGGGAGTTGGTAAGACCCATCCCACCTCTGAGAAACCCCTAGAGTAAGGAAGGGGACAGGGCTGTTGACATGACATCTAGCTCTGTCTCCAAGGTGGGTCAGTGGGGCTGGGGACATCCTTCTGCAGCTCCTGCTCTGGGCTGCCTGGTGTTCCTCTGTGCTGTGGTAGCCATGAGACCGATGCAGGGGGCTCCCAGTGCTGGGTAACCAGCCTGTGTGTGGTAAACCAGCCTGCTTCAGAGCCAGGAGGGACTTTGTCACTATGTTAGGCAGGTGAGGGGGACCAGGGACCAGTCATGGGGGTCAAGATAATGCTGTAGGTTTGCAGCTGGAGAGAGGAAGAAACGTGTGTACTGACTGCCTGCGCTGCTGGACCATACTGGCGAGCTTTAAGCTGAGGACTAACCCGAGTGAATGCCTGCTGGTCTTAGGTAAGTGTTTAATGATGGGGCTCAATTTGCAGCCTTGCTACCTGTTACTTTTTTGTGATTATGAGGAAAGAAATTATGTAGGTTACTGGAAGGGCAATTATGAAATAAACCTGTTTTGATTTGGACACAAACTAAGCTGTTCTGGGGAGGTGGTGTCGTACAAATTGCTGCATGCTTTTAGTAGGTCAAGTTAAAAATGAGTAGAGCGTGAGTTCCTGGTTGTAAAGGTGTGGCAGGTTTTAAATCCTCACTTTTGGGTGACGCTATTCTGCTAAAATGCAAAATTTCTGTGCAGGCTGCCATCAGGCACTGGGGAACTGGGGGTGGAAAGCAGAGAGCTCACCAGATAGCTGCTGAGATCAAGACAAGCAAGGGCTTTGGTTCTTCTCCTGAGCACGATGTCTAAAATTCGGGTGGGTTATTTCATATCTGCCATGCCCTGCAGTGTGCAGAAGGGGTGCAGCGAGAGTCCTCTGCTTCCCATGGGTGAGCAATCCTCAGCCTCTCCTGACACGACATGCTTTGTGCCCAGAGCTCCAGTGAGGGGACAAGGTGTGGCTGATGAGGCTGAGATAAACCCCCGCACAAAAAAGGCACTGTGTCACTGAATAGGTTTCCAGTGTAGCTCTTTAATTTCATCTCTTGGAAATGCTTCTCCTCTTTCATCCAACTGCCTTTATCTTAACTTCTGATCTGAGGAAAGCAGCAGCCTTTCAAATTGAACAAACCGTGTTTCAAATAGGCTCTTCTGCTTGTGACAAGATGTACCTCATTTTCTCTGCAAGCCCTCAGCAAGGTCACACCTTTTTAATTTATTTTCTGTAAGAAAAATCTAGTTGCATGATAGAACAAGGCCAGATCTAGCTAGAGGTCATTTCTTGAACTAGTCATAAAGTAGAATACGATTAGAACTGTTTAATATCCCAGAACTCACCAAGCATACTTGTATTAAAATGGAAGCTTCATATTTATAAAGCAACATAAATAGATGCTTAAAGTTGTGACCAACTTGGTTATAATAACGGGACTATTTTAGATTTTTTGCCTTTTTACTATGAGTGACCTTCCTTTTCCTTTTTTTTTTTTTGTAAATGCTAGACATAAAATTTATAGTACAACTGGATGCTGTGATATAACTTGTATTTTTTATTTATGAAATGAAATAATTCTGTTTTCATCTAGAAATAATCACATTTATAGTGCAAAATATATTTTAATAATGTGTATTAATATAGGATTAACACATTTAACAGATTTTGTTGTTTATTCAACAACAGGAAAGTACTGATCTGCATGCAGTCTGTACGTTGTTGTAGAAAGCACGTGATGGACATGTTTCTGAAAGACATTAGTTTCCAAACTCGTCTTTAGATACTTTGCTTATGCAACTAAAGAACGTGTGTTTATCAGTAGGGTAGTCCTTTTTTAAAACAAACTTTTATGGCTGTTTTGTGTTTCCCAGAGAGTTGTCTTCCATAAGCCTGTCTGTTTTCATCCATATTTTCAAATACCAGCTGTCGGTTGCTAACATCAGCTTTTCATATGCTGGCATTGTTCAACAAGTGGCATGTGAAAGAGAGAGAGATTTTGCTCGTGGAAATTCTGGTGACCTTTGCAGCATTGATGGTCAGAGCTTGGGTTTCACCCAGGTCTGGGTATGGAAATGTCATGGGGCTGTCCAGGTTCCCTTGTTGCTCAGGTTTTCTTCTCGTCCAGTCCATTATTTCACAGGCCTATCTAAACTTCTTTGGTTTACAACACGGATGCAACAGACGGTAACATCTCCTCTTGAGTGCTTCAAATCCATTTGACTGGCATGTATGCTCACTATATGTCTATGTGCTCAAAGTTTTGATGAAAAATATTGAAAGAGGCTATGCACCACATTTAAACCCTGTGCACAAGGGTGACCTGAATGCTCTGGAACTGAGGGAGGGATCAAAGACATTCTTAGGCTCTGACAATAATGTGCTGTGTGACGATGATTAACTTGTGTATCACTGTGGAGTGCACAGCTCTACCTGACTGAATGCCAAGTCTGCGGGTAAAATACTGGTGCTGATTGACATCACCATATGTGGTGAGGAATATTTATTAACAGCTACTAACATTTTTTGACCACTCAATAGGTATCGTCATTTTCACTTGAACGTAACTCATATTTTGATTTGTATGACTAAATTTACACTTACATGGAGACTGTTGGGAAAAATTGCTGGAGTCCCACAGTAATTTATCAGCATTCAGTCATACTTTGTGGCAAATGGAGGCATTTTCTAATAAATTTTATACATTAAAATAATGTGGAGAATTTTAGAATATTGGAATAACACCAAGAGCATGCGTTAAAATAACAAGCCCTCAAATATCAAAAGAATACAGAAAAGGAATTGGAACATTGCTCGTTTTCCCAATCAAAATTAAACTGATATAGGGCCTGTCTTCATGTTTTCCTATAAACATAGTCCTGTGTTTAACAGATTGTAATCAAGGACAAATGGGGTTTCTTTGAGGGTTAATGCCTCCCTGTGTGAGAAACCAGGCTTAAAATGAAGCTGTGGTCAGAATGTCAACTTAGCAGAAGGAGTGTCATCTTTCTCCATAAGACTGTTTTGTATTTTGAGATCAATTTGGTAAGATTACTGATGAAATCTGCAGTTACCTTTCTCCTGGCTAGCCGAAGGAGCTCACCCCATGAGGGTAAAGTGAAATGACTCTGCAGGAGTGTAGGTGTGACTTGGCTCCCAAGATTATCTTGTCTTAAAACATTTCTTACAAATTTCAAACTTAAATCCTGAATAATATTAGATTGACTTGGAACAAAAATACGCCAGTGCTTAAGCGCATGCTTAGGTTTGTTTGATTTCAATGAAACTCGGCTATTTTTAATGAAAAGAGCAAGAGAATGTGGGCCTCAGTGCTGTCATGAACTGACTGCTTACTTTTCTGACCGAGTTGATTACCATTTGGGAATTTAGATCCAGTGGGGGGAAAAAAAAGTGATCAAAGTTAGGGTTCAGAGTATGAAAATAATTTAAAAGGACTCTGAATAAAATTGATTCGTGATCTTCCATTCTACAAAATTGCTGTGTGGAGAAGTGAACGTTCCTGCTGCATACCGAATGATCCTTGTTAACACAGCGAGCACTATAAAGTGTTTAGTACATCTCAAAAATATAATTTGTAGTCAGAGCTACCTGCAATGTGTTGCTTGCTGTATATGCTTCTTGGTTTGTCCTTTTTTGTCTTTTATTTCAAAGGTGTGAAACTCATAGAATCATAGACTCATTTTAATGAAAAGTGGTTCTAGGATGGGAAAAAAGAGGTTACAATTATGATTCAATTAGTTCATTGACACTGTTTCTCGGTGTCTTATACAGCTGGTAAAACTATCACGTATTTCTCTTGGTTAATAAAACCTGTGACATATTTATGATAGAAATAACAGTTGTACAGAGCAACAGTGGTATTATGGATTCCTGATGGCCTCTTTAAATGTTTCTTTCTTGGAAACATTTTCATTTAGTTCCTTTTAGTCACAAACTCTTCTTCCTCAGAACAGTGCTATTTTCAACTGCAAAAGGTAGAACCATTTGTAGAAGTTGTACTATATTATTTGGGTAGACTATGAAAAAACATGAAAGCCTAAAAAAGATCAAAAGTTTATTTATATCACTGGCTTATTACTAGCAAAAAAAAATCCTTTGAGAGACCTCTGTCAACAACAAATTGCTTTAGCCAAACTTATTCCGATTTCAACATTACTTTAGATATTATAGTTGAATTAATTAGTGATGTATTTTGTAATGTATTCTTGCTTCCTGGTAAAGCAATGTTTTGACACTCTACAATGGGTACTTGAAGATTTGTTAATAAGAGGATGTATGAGAATATGAGGTCCTTCTTCCAACAGAAACCTCAACGTTTTCCAACTTGACCCTGGTCAAGGAAGTTCGAGAAATTATGTAATGACATTTAATCTATGTGCAGGAATAAACAACTTTTCAATATAAGTACAAACAGAAGTGCTAATAAAATAGGAGTTAGATGTCAATAGTAGTATTTATCTTACTTATTGTGTATCTAAAATTGAGCACATAAGCAATGTTACAAGGCATCCTCTACAGCTGAGAGATAGGAAGATGACTCGATGAGGCAAAATACCACAGTTAAGGTGTCTGAGACACAGCATAATACCATTTTACCAGTGCTTGACTTTGTGGACAAGGCTATCCAAGGGACCACAAAGGCTATGTGCTTAACTTGTAGATGACTAACATATGTGGAATGAGTCCTATTTGTAATTCACGATGTAATAATAACATAGATTAATCAGGTGTTATTTGTTTTAATGCGCTTTGGAAAGCAGAAATAAAATGCAAGGAAATTATTAATAGTGTAGAAGAAAAGACAGAAGCAGAAAATGGCAGAACTAAAAGCACAGGTTTGAGAACTTTGTAATTAGATTAAAAATAGTTTCTGAATGGTGGAAAAAAGATTGAACACAATCAGGATAAGCTGTTTTGTGCTTAGGTTTGTGTCCAGTTTGCAGTGAGATTTTGAATTTGCAATACTTTTGAAATGTATGGGAAAATTGCTGCAGGATCTCCTTGTATCATGCAAAGGTAACATCCTAGGTTAATATAAAATGGCACTGTTCATTGGGCTGTGCTAATTTTACCCACAGAACATCTGTGGATTTCTGCTGGAAGTTGGATACTGTGCTCTGAGACACCTGTGTTGGGAACAGAGCAGGATGAGGAATGTTTGCTGCTGCCTTCCAAGCTCTTTGTAAGACTGTATGTAGGCCAACAGGTGAGTGTGAAGAAATCTGGGCTATAAATATTGATCAGCACAATTTAGATTTCATGGACCTTTTCTTAGTAAGAAAGGTCAAGGTGGATAGAATCAACGAAATCTTAGTATATGAAGTCAAATAGTGCCTAGACTCCTGAAATATACTTGTTGTAGGAATCAAGACCATACTAAGTGATCAGACTCTTCTTCTCAGGGCTAGCTAATGCTATTGCCTTGAGAGTCTGGGTAGTTTTCATTAATATCCCCAAGTGTTTATGTGTCTGAGAGAGGATCCAAAGCAAACCTTTATTTCTAATCAATACAAGACCATAGGAGCAACATCATAGATTCATGCTGCATAACTGAAGGGTGTCATTCATTGTACACTCCTGAGGCACATTGTGGATACCTCCTTGTTGCAGTAACAGACTTTTAAATACCCAAGACAATGAATCATTTAATTTCCTTGTTGCAGCTTGCGTCGCAATGTATCAAAATATGTTTCTGTATGCCGCTACTCCCCCCAAATGATATAACAGAAGCCACGTGGACTTCCCAGGTGAACTCTTCCTGGTCACTGATGCTTTTAACTGACCAAAAGAATTATTGTGGCTATTTAGTTAGTGTGGGAAATTCATTAGTTATCATTTTTGTGAGGGTGGGGATTGGAAAATGTAGACATACACTGTGGTATTTCATCAATGTTTTATATAGTAACATTTCACAAGAAAGTTTTATTTACTTAGGCAATTAAGAAGCAAACCTTCCTGTTCTGTATTTGGCATTCTGTCATAGAACCAACCGCCTATGGCATGTTATAGTCTGTTTTAGAACACAAAATGTAAATTGGAGGAGAGCGCAGCGCACACCTGCTCATCTCCCATCAGATAGGCAAGCCCTATGCAAATGGCTGTGGTGATGAGAAAACTGAACCAGGGCATTCTCTGCTTCCACATAAAGGAGGAACTAAAGCAAATACACGAGAAGCACAAAAGCCCCTGTGTTTCACCCTGTTCCACATGAAAGGCACCTTTCCTAGTGGTGGCAGAAATAAGCAGAGTAAAAGCAAATCTCAGAGTCTGTGTCTGGAGATGATGGGGAGGGAGAGGGTTCACCACTTTTAGGATCTTGCCCCACTTGCTTCTGACAGGATTGGTTTTTTTCAAAGTTCAGATAGTGAGAGGGATTGATATTGTTTGATAATTACATTGTATAGAAAGATTTGAGCTTCTTGATGGCTTATTTCTTTGATTTGCAGATGTGATTGTTGCATTTTGGCTGTGGTCCAGACTTTTCATGCAGGCTTCGGCAACAGTGAAATGAAAGCTCCAAATTATCTGCCTGCTATTAATGGAGAGACTCTGCTTCTCCAGAGCTCTCTTTGGAATGGTTACTCCCTTTCATCACGGTAAATGCCATGCTCTGGTTGTGCCGTTGGTAAATACTAAGCTCCAGTTGCTGTTTATTTAGTGAATAGAAAGAAATGTTTATGTTCATCATTAATTCCAGATAATTATTGCTATTAGCTCATTTCATATGTTCTGTGGGCAGTTGTTATGCTAATAGATAGGGTAGCACAGCCATTCATACAAACAATTACTTGCCTACTTTATGAAATTCAAAGGTTTTGTCCTCCCATTCTAGTATTATCTGCAGTTTATTATTTGATACAACTTTAAAACTTTTTATGCAACCGCTTTGATTACTCATCTACTTAATGGATGCCAAATCTGCTTTACTTGTAGGTATTTTGGAGCTCTCTTACTCTTTTGTTTTTTAAAATGACAAAATGTAAAAACTTTTTTGCCAGCCATTACTTTATGGTAAAGTTTGCAGAAGAAACAACCATGCATGTAATTTTTTTTTTTTTTTCTAAATTGCATTTATACTTCTGAAAACTTTGCCTTATAAAACTTAGTCTCAAGAAATGCTTTGATGCAACAGAGCTGTGTGGGAAAAATAACGCTGACTGCTTTCCTGTTTTCTCCGAGCAGTTGAAAGGTTTTGCAATGATAATTTTGCATACGGTTGCCTTTGTTACATCCAGTCAAAGACAACAGCCTGGGAGGGATCAGTGCATCAGGTTGCACAGTGGTGCAAGTTATTGCAGCTCTAGCTAGTTTTCACCAGGTGCAAAAATGAAGCTCACTGCATCTCTTCAGGCGTTCTGTATTTTACATTGGTAATTAATCTGTACACGTGTTAATAAAGAGGATGAAATTACCTTGGCACTGTTCAGTAGGAGTCAAAGCACCACCTCCAAATATTTCTCGCAGTGCTATAGTGATCCATGGTGGGAGATCAGCCTGGGAGCCTTAGAATCATAGAATCCTTTAG
>NW_008591347.1:0-59098 GCF_000691845.1 Merops nubicus
GGAGCCTCAGGCGCCCGGGCTGCGCGGGAAACGCCTGTCGGCTCTGGCGGCAGAAACAACGCTTCAAGGGGAGACCTCTGTGCTGGGGAAGGTTTCTCTGGGCAGTTGGAACTGCTCCTTCATAGTAGCTGGCTTGGTTCAGAGAGGAAACGTGCTTTGACGGCCGTAAGAGCGTGCCGCTACATTTTGAGGGGGGTTGAGTATGGGTTTTGTGGGGGGGTCGTTTTTTGTGGCTTTGCCCCCTCTTCCATTATTTTGAGTCAGCTTGTCTTAGTCTGAAGGTTATCGGCTGGGGGTTTGAATATGCAAGTGCGGCAGGGAAGTTTCTGGTAAAGAATCCTGAGATAGCCTATGGATTGTTCCTTTTGATGAACAAAAAAACCGACTTAGTGAGCTGTGTAACTGAGGCGGTGTTCCTGGAGGTAGTATTTTCTTCATACTTCAGTGGTATAGCTACAGAACTCTGTGGGGATTTCTACAAGGAGGCGGTGGACTGTAGTGGTGTTACAAGCTGTTGCTTCGCTCTCGTATGGTTAGTCTTTATTGCTGCCATTTAACTGCAGTGCAGTGTGTAACAGGATTACTACTTTGGAGTTCCCTGGAAACTAAAATCAGTGGGATGGATTTTTTTCCTGAGCTGTAAAGCTTTAAAGGCTCTTGAATTGTTTTATATAAATTTTAGAAGATGGCCACTTAATTTCTATTTCCTTCCTTGCGTGAGCATAAGAAGTAAGAGTTTCATTTAGATACATTAAAATGCATCTGATTGCAGTGGACTTGTGTTTTTTAGGGCTTGCTGTAGTACTGTCATCAATTTTTTGATTTTCATTGTGATGCTGCCTTCAGCTCTGGACACAGAACTTGTATCTGGCATGTGTATGCCTAGAAGAATAGAGGTGACTAGTTATAAATATTCTACTACTACTTTTTATAGCTGCAGTATTAGAAGATGAAGTGATTTGAGCTATGAACTTTTTGAATGCAATTTGATGCTGTGAGGAGGCAGTGGTAAAATGCAACTTTGTAAAATTACTAATGTTAGCTATGCAACTTGGTATCTAGTGTTGGGTTGGTGTCATTATTTGCTAAATTTTATGTATGCTGGTAAATTTTCTGACTTGCAGAACACTTGGGTTGAATTCAAAAAGGTTTCTAATTTTAATAAAATACTCTCTTGCATTTTAACACAAGCACTTTGTGTTTACTGTCCAAAGACTAGAGTCTGATTTGTCTGGGATGTGGCTTATTTGGCAGGTTGCAGTGCTCAGTGTGACAGTGGCGAGAATAAGCCTGATGGAAACACTGAAATAAAATAATTTATAAACATTAGGTGTTCCAGTGTGCCGGAAACAAAACATAAACATGCCAGGCTCCAGTGTTTTTTTTTTTTTTTTTTTTTTTTTTGTTTTTGTTGTGTGGTGTGGCTGGTTGTGTGTTTTGTTTTGTGTTTTTGTGTTTTTTTTCTTCTTAATTTTATTTTAAGTACCACACATACCTGTCTCTCTTTACTGTCCTCCACATACAGTTTTGAAAAAGTAAAATCAAAATACAATTTCTGCAGAGTCTTACTGAAGTTTTGATATCTCTTGGACATACCTATCCAAACAAGGTCTGTATAGCTCCTGTGTTTTTAAAGTCTTCTCAAACCAGATTGGTCAGATGTATTTAGTAGGGTAAGCCGAGCAGTTAATTAGAGGATTAGTAGGCTAGAAACACTTCTCTAAGTATTCCTAACCTCTTTCGTTGTAGCTGTGGTCTTTTTGAAATCTAAGTGTCGAACCTTCCTGTGAGGCTCTGAGTATTGCTTGGATTAGGAAGGATCTTCATTTGCGTGTAAGGATAGTTGTGTAAAATATTAACTGTATAACCACAGAGAAAATCCACAAGAAAAGGAGGGGGAGTGGTGGTGACACCAAACCCCTTGAGCTGTCCTGGAGTCTTTCCTGTAGTGAGTGTTCGAGGACTGCTCACTTCTATGGGAGTAGGGAGGGGGAAGAAAAATCTGGAGGGCAGCTGTTCCTGGGGAAATGAGGCCATAGTGAATACAACCAAGGGGGAACCCATCCATATGGTATGCTTCCTATTTTAAACCTGGAGAGTGTTCTGTGTGTGGATTATTATTAATTTTACTCTCATCTATATATATATTTAGAGGGTAAGGCCAGCTAAAAATGGCATGCTGACAAAATGAGACAGGGCACGTTTATATTTGGTGCGTTTTCCCTTGGCTGTTGGGTTGCTGTGCTTGATTTAGAAGTGATAGTGTTTCATCACTTTGGCAACTTCTGAAGATACAGTATTGCTGCCTAGACCGATGCTGCACCCAGAGAACAGAACGTCGAGTGCCTTTCAGGGACTGCTTGTGCACTTCAGCTAAAGTGTTCAATAGGCTGAATTAATGCTTTCAATTACTACTATTGGGACAGAGTTTTTTTTATTTATTTCATATCCTGGCTGCCCTTCAAGGAGGTGGTAACTGGAGCTGCCTACCCTCCTGCCCACTGTAGGCTCATCTGGCCTCTGATGTAAAAGCAGGATCATTCTGACAGAAAAGTAAAGCAATGTATTTGGAACTTACCAAGTGCTGCTGTTAGTCATTCCTTCAGGTGAACCGTGTCAGAAGTCCTGATTTACTCACTGTAAACTAAGGCTACGTGGTACTCTTGTGTGAGTGGCAGTTGGAGAGCTACAGCATGGACTTGGTGCTGATGATTGCTAAAGGCAGAATGATTGTCACTGAACTCTGCATACGGTAGTCATAGATGGCATTAGCGAATATAATAATTTTCTCACTTTTTTGTTTCTTATCATTTCCACAGTTGCTGTCACTGGTAGACTTGTAATCCTTCAAAATTAAGAGATAACACTTGTCTTGTCTGATTTTTTTTTAATTAATTTTTGTATACCCTTCACAAAAAGTATTAGTGCTTCTTAGTTTGGGGTTCTGGGAGGTTGAATGCATAGAGAAGAGACTGTATGTGTATTCTGTAAATCGGAGATGTGTTTTATTTCCTGACTACATGGAGTGTTGTGTGTGCTTAGAACAGAAATGCAGGCTTCTGAAATGACTGTGTGGGAAATACTGTGGTGAAAATAATTCATGCATTACTCTACTGGTTCTAAATTATTCTGAACGATGTATTTCAGTAGCTGTGCGACAAAGTGAGTGAATTTGTGTGTGTACCTAGCTATAAAAAAGGTCAGTTTTAAAATCTTATGTATGTACATACACATCTGGAAAACGGTTGTAAAAATTAGGTTTTATATTTCCTCTTTAGCTGTCTTTGAGATGTGTGGTCAAAAAGAAAGTTTTAGTTTCTTTTTCCAGCTAAACTTTTCTTTTTCAAACAGAGCAACAGTGGTATTTTTTCTTTATTTTTATTTTCGTGTTACTGGAGCCTCAAAGGCTATCGTATTTGTCTTCTGAATGCAGATCCAGCAAGATGAGGGCTGATGATACAACAGAAGTGCTGCTCTGACTGCTTCCTAGGTCTAGGTGAAGCCACCATTCTGAGTTCTGTTGGCACTGATTTGTAACTTTATTGGGAAGCTGCTGTAGGCCCCTAGCGCTGTATCCCCTAGAACCCAGCACGCTGGCTTGGATGGGTGGCTTGATCCAGCTTAAGTGCTCCTATGTACTGATGATGAAAGAGTGAAGAGCAAAATGTGCTGTGCAAAAATGCTCATATGCTGTTGATTTCGGTACGTAAATCTGCAGTAGCATCCTACACAGATATTCCAGGTGGGTCTGTCAGCAGTGTGTGCTCATGTTTTGAGAGGAATGGTTTGCTGGTGCTGCATTCCAGCCAAAGAGCTCAATCCTGTCTGCCAGGCCTGGAGTCCCTGCAAAGCCAGAGATGTATCCGCAGGTTCTTATGGAAAAGAGAGGGGAAGAATTTGGCTTCTGTTGGAGCCAAATAGGATAGGATGTAATTGCAATCGTAAAGTAACATGTACTTTCACTGTGATGATCTAGGCAGTTGTAGTAGAACAGTATTAAAAGCAGAAGTTTTAAGCTCTTGGCCAGGGACAAATGTACAAGGATAAAAAAAATAGATATGAAAGCCACACACACAGACACACATGGTGTTTGGGGTTGGCTTGTTGGTTGTTTTTCTTGGGTGTAATTTTTTATTTTTTAACATTTGCATTGAATAAATGGTGCAGTGTTCTTTAGAGCATGAAAATGGTAATGTACTTTATGTATTTTTTTTTTGTTTTGTTTTTGAGATAGGGGTGTTTGTGTCCTCTCCTGTGCCCTACTTACTTATTTCTGTGAACAATGATGTTATCTCCTCTGGTGCTGTTCAGGAAGACCTTTGGGCTGAGGGGATGGACATGGAGCATATGCACACCGACTTACCTAAGATATGGTTTTAAATATTGACCTCACATTATTAACGGAGTTACTGTATTAGCCTTGGATTTCAAAGGTTTCCAGTCAACTGTGCCAGCCGTTTGTCTATGGCCAGAAGGAGCTGACTGAATTACCTTTCAAGTGCCTTAAAAATGGGTTGCTGGTGACTGGTATCTCTGGGAAGTGGCTGTTCTGTAAGGGGCCCTGGCAGTGTGCCCTTCTGAAGTCTGTCCTCTGTGTGTCACTGCGTAAGGTGAGGCAAGTTGCACAGTGAGAAGAGCTCGTACAGATGGCAGTGGAAAATTTCCTTTAGGTTTAATATTTTGCGTGTCATGTTTGTCCCAGCTGACTTGGTGGTAACTGCCACGTGCTGCTGTGGGTTGACAATCTGAGCCTTGCAAGCTGGAGTGCTTTCCTTAACGACTCGTGCAATTTAGGAATGATTTTTTTTAAAATGCTACTTTTAAAAAACATGTGGTATTAATATTTTAGGTATCAATAGTGTACTGTACTGAAGACAAATGCTTGAGAAGGTAAATGGGTAAAGTGTGAACAAATTTCTGTCTAGTTGCTTGTCTGCAGTGAGAGGAGAGTTACTCTTTTCTCCAGGAGTGAGGAAAGTCATAAAAATCAGAGGTGGGATAAGGAATCCTACAGGGGTTGTGCTGAAGCCAAGAGAGCTTGAAAGTCTTGTCTGACCTGCAACAGTTGAAAAGTGCTTTCATTTTCATGCTGGGGAAAGTTGAAGCTGAGAAGACATTGTATTATATAAAGGCACCTCTCATTCAATATGAAGGTTTTACCGGAAGGTTGTTTCTTTACAGTAGTTTTATATCTACAAGTATGATGTTAGGAAAAAGTATGTTCAGTGTATATTAATACAGTGTACTAGGATTCTTTTTTTTTTTTCCTGAAATACTTGATTTGTTCTGTTTGTTTAGATTACTGTTGTGTGAAAAAGCAAACCGAAGGTGAGTGCTTAGTGTGGCACCTTGGTTTCTGCTTGTGTTGATTTTTCCCCCTTCTCAATTTTTCTGTCTCTTGACTGAACAGAGAAGTTACATATGTTCCAAGTTAGTCTGCATCGATGAGATTATTGGTACATAGTTTCACATGCAATGAATGGTGAGCTGCAGAGGAACACTCTAAGATGAATTCACTTTCCGCACAAAAAAGTGAAGTTGAGGAGTTTTAAGCAGTCCCACCTCTGTTTATATAGGAAGTTCAGAAAGACAAGATCACTTGAATAGGAATGTATTTTGATTCAGCAACTCTAACAGTTGTCTCTCCTTATGTGCCTTAAACTGACGTGATAGAACTTCTACGATTACTGGAAACCTATGTGCTACAGACCTTTTATTTTTAGCAAGGGAAATGTTGTAGCTTGGAATTAGTTTTATAGTGTATTGGAATATTTTGGTTTTTTTACCTGACCTAAGGCAAAAGCATCTTATGGTGGGATTTGCTCCTGGCATCACAAACAGTTATGTTGAAATGACACTTTGTGTTTGGTGTTTTGTTTTTTTTTTTTTAAACAAAGGCTGTAAACGATACACTTTCATGTGTGATATCTGTGGTTGCTAATGGTTTATTCTTGGAAGAGTCTTTGCTTACGTTGAGTACTTGGAGATAGTGACAGAATGATTTTCAAGGGCAGGCATGCCTTTCTGTAATCTAATCTCAAAAGACGTTACTTTCACATGATGTGGTTTTGAAGGCTGCTTCCGTATGTATGAGGCTGGCAAAATACCTCCTCCTGAAGTGAAGGGTGATAAATATTAATAACATGGTATGAGGCATGCAGCAAGTACAGTTTCATATTGGTACTGGGAGATAAAAATCTTTTCCTGCATGCATATTTTCTACAGTGTGTATGCAATTTTTCAACCAGTGTGCAGTGTTTTTTGTAATCTGGAGAAAACCTTTGTCTTCCTTTTTTGCTTAAAACCTGTGTGTTTCGCAAGCTTCCAAGTGTCCTAAAAGGTCTGTTGGAGGTGGGGGGGGACGTTAGGTAGAGGATATTTTGGCAATCTGTGGCTGTAGCCATGAAGCTAATTGTGGAAGAGGTTTTGATAGTGGTTTTTATAATATTAGTTTTTTTTTTTTTTCCTCAGATTTTACGACACAGTAAATTAAAGGATTTGTCATACCTATTTGTGTGTCTATATTGAGTTTTGTGGTAACATGCAGGATATGTGTGCACATCTGTTTCTCTGAACTAGAGTGTACTACAGTCCTATAGTTTTATATTTCTGTGAGAAATACTGAGGTGGAATGGAAGGTGGTTGTGCTTGACTCCTTCTCCTTGGTAGTGTTACGGCCTCACCAATGCAGTTAAATGTTTTGCTGTAGTTACTTGATCCCTCACAAAATTTTTAATGTAGGCTTTTCAATGCTGCTCCTTACCAGACCTCTGCTTGCTCTTGATTTTTTTCATGTTAAATTTTTTTTTTCCCCAAACTGTGTTGAAAAATCCATCTTCCATAAGAGCCAAGACTCGCTTTGCAACTGTGTTTTTCCCTACCTTCAGGTGCATTATCAGAGAGATGACAGAGGCCAGTTAGATTGTGAAGGCATCTTCTGTGGGACACTTAATTCTGCTGTGCTGTGTAGGAGATAAGATGGAGAGGGAGTAGTACATCCTTATTACCATGACACCTTCTAAATTTCCACTACTTCTTTATTAATAGGCCCTTGTGACGCTTTCACAGATTTGCTCATCGGATGTGACTGTTTTAATCACCTGAATTTTTTTTAATTGTAGCTGACTGGAGTGCCCAGGAGTTTTGATTTTTCTAACATGCATGCAAAACTCTACTTGTGCAGTGCAGCCCTAGGGACACAGTTAGTGTAACACCTTCCTACAAAACCTCATTCTTAGGGATAGAAGCTTATTCTGCCATGTGCCACTCTTTTTTACCTTGCTTGTTTACATAGGGCCAGCTGCTTTTTAGGTGGTCTGATGACTTTTGATCTCTTTTTTTAACCTTCATCTGAAATATTTCCTTTTCATGTATGTGCCATTTTTCATCTTTGTATTCTTTAACACAACTCCTTAGTCTTAATAAAATAGATATTTATTATAGTGTATTGTGCAAAAATACACACACAAAAAAATCCAGATCTCTGTTTGACTGATGAGGAAAGTAGATTAATCTTTTTTTTTTCATAGGAGTTGCTACAGTATGTTTTAGCTTGTAGCTGTTTACATAGGTATGCTTTTCACAGGGGTGTGACAAGAAAGAGATAACAAACCTGTTCGATACATAGGGCATTGCATTATTGAGTATTTCTAGAGTTCAGACTTTTGGTGAATGCCAACGCTGTTAGTGTGCCCAGTCCATGTAACACTCCAGAGTTAGGCTCCCAGTTTTTCCTCATGAAACCAGTAGCCCAGGTTCCATGTTGGTCAATGTAAATATGCCAGTGGGCCGCTGACAGAAATCAAACAGATTTGTGGTGGATTTAGTTGTTATATGGCCATGAGAAAAGGCACTTTGGTGAACTGATCCAATGGAAAACTAATTAAGTTGTTTAAAAAAAAAAAAAAAAAAAGCATTGCTTCAGCTCTTTGTATCTGACTTCATGATAGGTAGTGCCCAAGGGAGGATAAAGAGCAGGGACAATATTCTTTAGCAGTTGGTCTGCCATTATACATAGCCAGATGTAAAGCAAAGCATTACACTTGGGTAGGCAGCAGTTCCTTCAGAGAACCAGTTCTGTCAGGAGGCTGTAACTTGTGAGTGATTTAAAGTAGGCTGTATTCTAAGGAATGCAAACATTTGCAGAAAGGCAACTTGAATGTTGTTTGGTTGTCAAGTCTGAGATGAGATTGAGATTTCTACTACCTAGTTATTTTAAGGTTTATATTTGTCAAGATGGAGCAAAAGGCCTGTTTAAAGGTCTTTAGTGATGTAGTAAATGTGAGTAGAGGATGCATTCAGAGCTAAGCCTTATTCTTGAGCCTACATCTGTTTCAAATGCTGTGCTTTACATTAGGAATGGTGGGGTTTCAGCAGTAATGGAATCATTCAGATCATCTTGCAACTACTGTTTTCTAACTTTGTGCATGAAAAATGTGAATTAGATAAGGGTGTGGTTAACAGTCTGTCTGAAACCTGAGTGAAACGGTTGTTTTCATCCTTCCGAAACTGTTGGTCTAGGAGGGACACACAAGTTTTGTAACTTAAATCTTTTGCCACCCCTTGTATAACTTTTGGTTCAGAAGAGCTTCTTGTTTGTGCTGGAAAATCTCACACAGGAATTGTTGCCTAAGCAAATGGGTTCAAGGTTTCCGAATGTTAATGTATGTAATTTTTAAAATAAATTTGCCAGTTATTTTATTGAAGTAAATTAATTGCTCTTGAATTAAAAACTAAAAGAGTATCACACTCCTGTTATGTATGTCCTGATCCCTGATATAATGAAATCAAGAGGATTGCAAAAGGAAATTGCGTGGTATTTGGCACATCTGTTGATTTACTTTGTTTTTCCTTCAGTTCAGGGTAATGTTTTCTTGAACTGGATGGGTAAATTTTCAGCAACATTTTCTTTCTCAATTTCTATGAAGTGAAAATGTATTGTTTTAGAAAACTTAAACAGCTTCAGAACTGCAGAATATGTTTAGGAATTTAGAAAAAAATAAATTATTTTTCAGCTTAAACTTTTGTTTTGTTTCTTCAGGGTCATGATGAAGAAGCTGTTGTGGATACGGGCAAAATCAGCTCTACTATCAATACAAACTTTGAGAAAGAAGAACTAGAGAGTAAGTTTGGAGTGATTTTTTTTCTGTTTGCTTAGTATGCATTCTTTTGTCTCAGAATAAAAGATCTATTTTCCTTCAAGTGCAGCCAATATTGCTAAAAGGAATAAGAATTTTATGGCCATCATGAAATTCTAGGAATAAAACCAGTGGGTGGCAGATAACCCGTGCTTTTTTCTGTCTCTGTCCATGCTAGTAAACACCCACTGTTACTCAAATCTGTGGTAGAAAAAATATTTTAAAAATATTTAGGAGGCTTTCCAAGGGAAACTTGCTTCTGAGATTGTATAGATTAGAAAAAATGATCGCTCTCAGTAATTTTCCAGTGTGAATGATGTCAAGTTCTGCAGAATCAGAAATTGGGGAACAGGGGCCACAAGAGAGATGTTTATTTTGCTTTCTCAAAATGAAGTGTCCTTGTGAGTGTGGTCATGCACTTGAAATACTGAGCGTCTGAACAGATAGCAATGCTTTTAGTTCCATGGAAAACTGTACATGCCACAATCTGCAGAAAGTTAAAGCATTACGGAATCCTGTTCGTCTTCATTACTTGACTGGGGATCCTGCATTTAGCAACAAAAATGGTATTGAGTTAGTTTTGTATAGCAAAATGAAAAATTAACTCCTTCAGCTAAGACACAATTTCTTACTGATTTGAAAAGGAAGTAGACTGGGATGAAGATTCATGAATGCTACTTAGTGAAGCCAGAGGAAAAAGCTAGGGAGATCCTGTGTTAAAAACTTCAGTCACCTTTCACACAGAAGCTTAATTAACATTTGCATACTGCTAGAAGACTGTCAGTAGATTCACTAGGTAGTGTTTCCTGCCAGTGTTGATTACTACTGCTGCAGAACACCCGGACCTTCATAGCAGCAGTTTCTAGCTGAGAGAAGTTGATTTAGGTTGCTGTTACATTTTCTTATACTGTGGTGTAACCAGAAACAGTTTAAGGTGATTTAACTTGTTTATTGCCGTTGCAGTTACACTCTTGCTCTGTTCCCTTCACTCTGTTGCTGCTTTTTGTCTTGTACTGACACTTTTGTTAGTCCGACTGTACCATAAGACTGGCTCTGTATGTTATGCCAGCAGAAAATGTAACAGTCCTGATAAAGGCAAGTAATAAGAGAGATCTCAGCAACTGAGCACCCCAAGGCATTTTGCCACGCAGATGAATATGCGCTGGTGATGCGCAGAGGAAGGAAGTGCCAGTGTGAAGCTGAGAGGTGCAGCAGTGGAGGCTGCAGCCATACCAGGTGTTAGATAGGGTTGAGCTGTGGTGAAGCCACTGCTGTGTCTGTCTATGCAGTTAAATCTTCAGTGCATATTTAAGCTATCTCCTCCTTTATTTCCTTGTCTTGCTTTTTGATGGGAGATGACCCAGAACAAGCGTGTGTGTTTTGCAGGGAGGCAGGGGTTAAGAGAAAGCAGGCAGTGGTGGTTGGAGTCAGCTGGAGTAGTGTCTGTGCAGTGCAGCACAGTGAACAGCTGTAATGCCTCAGCCATGAGGAATGACTTGGGAATGGGCAGTGGATCACTCCTCCAGCATCTTGCAGCACACTTGCAGGGGTGCTCCTGCTAGTGTGGAGCTGTGGTTAGGCAGGATACTGGGTGGGAAGGCAGAGGGTTCAGCCTGCTTGAGGCAGTTTAACCACTTGTGTTGTTGACTATGGAAAATACCCCGTCTTACCCATGACCAAAGAATAAATTAAGGTGAAACCAAGACATCTGTTTCATGAGCAACTGAGTCAATGTAACAGCTGCTGAAAGGAGGAGATCTCTGTCTTCACCTTGCTCTTAGCTGTGCAGCCTTACCTTCATTCCTTTGGCCACCTCTCCCTCTATTTGGATTCTTTCAGTGTGTCTCGACGTGAGAGGGCTGGCTATACAGAGGTTAAATTAATAAGAAGTATCTGACAAGAAAAATGTATTCCAGTAGGATTATCTGAAGCTTCATACAGGCACATGTTTTCACACACAAGCAGTAATTTTGTATTTATTTATATTTTAGAATGGGAGAGGGAGGGGCAGCCTGCACTTTGACTTTTATCAGTGGAAACAGTTCAAAGTAAGAACTAAAAGTTTTTCCTTTCCTGTATGAAAGAGAAAGGTATGTAAGTACAGTTGTTCACGACTTATATGCTTATCTTCTCTGAGATTCACCTAAAGAGATTCTTTAGATTCAGGGTATTCCAGGGAATAAATTTATGTGAACTTACAGCTCTGTTTACAAGATCATTACTTATAAGCTATTACTGTTAAAGTAGGTATGTGGGAGTTTTGGGATTTGCTTTTAATTCTAGTATTAAGATCTTATAGGAGTAGAAATGGAATTGTTGGCTACAAGCAGTAAAAGGCCTCTGGATAATATTTTTCTTTACTGACTTTCAAACATTTTCTTGTAGGCCTTGAAAGACCTGTAGTCAAGCATTAGGTATTTTAAGACCTGAAATTGTTTCAGTCCAGTCTTCCAACTTGATCTTCTGGTGACTTGAAAAGGACTTCTAGGAATTTAGAACCTTTCCAGAAGTGTGTATTGACTCATTTTCAAGGAGCGGCAACAAGCAGTTAGTTTAGTTCAGTTATGATGTGAAGCACCAAACCTTCAAGAGGCAACATGGACAGGTGATAGTTAACTGCTTTAAAGCCTGTACAAACTAATGCTGATTGGTTTGATGCTGTAGAAGGCATTATTTTGATACCCCTAATGGAAAGAGGGCTAGATGCTGAGGGAGAAAAATGTCGTGGAATTAGGGCTTCCCAAGCTCTGCATTCTATTTATGGTGGCTGGGAAAGTGTGGTGTGTATCTGGAGTGACAGTGTTTAGGTTAGAAAGGTTAGGCACAGGCTACTTGTTTTGTAACTCTTCCTGTAAAACAGAAATGGGTAGAGATGGTAAACTGCAATTTGGGCAGGCCGAGTGCCTGCTAAATAAAGGTACTGCTCTTTACTGAAGCTGTAAGGCATTGCTTTGCAATAACAAATGTCAGTTTACAGAAAAGCTAGAAAAGGAATAACATCTTAAAATAACATTTTTAAGAGCACCTAATGTTCTTAACTTGATGCCAGGCTCTTTGAGCTGCAATGAATAAGAGTAATAACAAAGTCAGTCAGGGGTTGAAGTAAGGCAAGAGTAGTAATGGCAAAGGTATTTCATGTCACCTTCTAAAAGGCATTTTCTGTGAACAACCATGTTTAGGAAACTGTTTTAAGCCCAAGTTAATATGTTCGGCTTGATATTACCTGGAACTGTCTTTTTAAACATGTAGCTAATTTTCCACCTTGATTTGAGGATACATTTACTAGTTACAGTTTAAGGGCAAAGAGATACATTCCGTTATTTTTAGAAGAGCAATTACAGGCGTAGCAAGGATAAGTAGTTTACACACAACAGAAGTCTTGTTCTAGCAACAGTGTGAGGTCAAGACTGTGTGTCTCAGTGGACTAGTTTTCTGTGGCATAAGTCCAAGAAGTAGCTTTCAAGAGTTAAGATGATTTAATAGCTAGCTATTCCACTCTCACAGTATCCTGTGACGGGTGTAAGTGGTGTTTACATTTCAAGTGACCCTATTATCTCTTATACCTTGGTTGTTTAGAGCCTCATTTTTGCTTTAAGAAAAGAGCTCTGCTTACTTGATAAGGACATGAGATTAAGTAGTCCTGCATTTTTCCCCTCTAGAAGTGAATATTGTCTATCTAAGTGGAAAACTTGCTGTACAAGTGTTTTGCAGTTTGACAGGTTACAGGTAGTTAGAAACTGTTTTAGTATTATGAAAGGGCTTTGGGGGATCTAAGAGAACTTGTATGTCAACTTGTAATAGAATGTACTACTAATTCTTTTTTTTTGTTCAGGTGGCAGGTTTTCTATTATTCTTCCTTTTAGATGCATCCAAGTTGCAACTGTTCAAAAAACCATGAATAGTTCCTGCAAAATCCTGTAAGAAACAAGTTGCATGAGAGCAAGCAAACACAAGTAATACAACAGGACATTGTAGCTGCTGGCACTTTAAGAGTGTGCTTAGTATTTACACTTTTTATGTCCTGTAATAGGCTGTACTAATTTAGACAGGCGGTGAAGAACAGATTTCTCATGGTTCTCAAACTTTAAGAATTCCTTAGTAGTCTACAAAAGGCCCATATTAAGGGACAAAAAGAATTCTGAAATGCTGTTTCTCATGAAGTTGTATCTTTTTATGTGATCCAAAAGTAGAAAGATGTGACGTGTAACTGCATCTGAAATTACTTGCAAGTTGTTGGAGAGACATCCTGTAACCTTCTGGCAAGTGAGGCTTAATAGAAGTTATGTGAGGCAAGAGGCTTTTTTTTTCTCTTACGTTATGAGATTTCTTGATGGTAGCCTACCAGGAGCTGACTATAAAAGGCATAGACTAGTGCACTGCAAAATTCATAATCTTCAGCTAGGTAACGATTATATAAACTGAAACAATTACTTTTAACAGTTTTTGTACCACCATTATCCTCACATTTGAGGGAAATTACTTATTATTCTACAAACAGATCTTCTGAATGAGTGTCCTTGAGGCACTTGTTTATTTCTTATTTGTGGAATGATCTCAACAGCTAAGGAACCTTCTGCATACCCTGGATGATGAATGGCCGTTGACAGGATGTTTTATCTTGCTAAAGAAGATGTTATCCAACTTTACAGTCTTTCTGACAGTTGGGATGGAGGAGTAGTATTAATACTTGAAACTAAGTAATCATCTTTGCATAGATTGTAAGTCATTTATTAGAATAACAGTAGTATTACTATTTGATTTTATTTTAGTCTAAAAGACTTTGTGTAGTATGTGTATGATGCATAAATCTGTATGGTGTTCTATTCTGCTTTAAGGTAAGGAAAACATTCTCAGAGAAGACAGCTGATGTAATGTCTTAGATCTATTTCACATTAAGATCTAGGTGTTGTTTTATTGAAATTGTAGACCAGTAATTTCAGTGGTTTCTGCATGGGAACTGTCATACATGTGTAGGGAAAATGTAGGGAATAGCTACAATTAATTTTATGATGTTTCCCTTTGCATGTAGCCAATTTAAAGTAGAATATCTTTATATAAATACTCAACTTTAAGTGAAAATAATCTTTGAAGGAGGTGATCCAGCAAACAATTTTTTTTCAATATGCAGCTACTTCTTCTGTAGAGGTAGAAGGCAGTACTGAATATGCATACCCTTGAACTGTTAAAATTTCTAACAAGTAAAGCTAGATTATCGAATAGTCACCCTCCAAACCAGACAAAACTGTTCAATCACATTGTCCTCTAGTAAAGATTTTTCAGAGTGAATTGGTGTTTAAACTTGGATGATTTCATGAGAACATCTGCAGCAGATAATAAATTTTCTTACACTTAAATTTTTAAAATCCATTTTGGGAAATGTTCATGGTCATTTTAGCATTTCTTCTTAAAACAGTTGTTTTTAAGGTGGATGATATCCAAAACAAATGTCTTTTACATATAAAGATATTTGGTTAGAAATATTTAACGTAAAATAGAGTAAGATAGAAGTGATGCTTTTCATAAGTTTGACATAATCTGTGCCCTAACTTTTTGATTTCATTTTCAGAATTCTTTTATCCAAGAGAACATGTTGCAGAGTTACAGTATTTTTGTTCTGACTGCATCAGAAATTTTATGAAAAGATAACTGCAGTTGTATAATCTGAAATGTAATGTTAAATTGTTGTTCAAGTAGTACAGCTGTAAGACTGAAGTTTTGCCAAACAGCACCAATTGACACTTAAAACTTCAGTGAACTTCATGTCCCCAGATTGCTCAGATTTAGAATTTGTGAGATGAGGCAGGAAAAAACGGAGATTGTGCTTGATTTTTTTACCCTGTTGTTTCTCAGTGGCTTTTCAAAACATTTATATTACTGGTTTTTAATACACTTTAAAACCAAAAATTGGCTAAATCTGTGACTTGGTGGATGTCAGAAGTTTTTTTGAATGAATGACTTCACCATCTGTAGTTCACTGAAAGCTACTATTTCAGAGCTTTTGAAGTGAGGAGTTTTTTTACATTTCAGAGTGTTTTATAAACAAAGTATGAAAGTTTGAATTTTTTCTCAGCAAGCCTAACCTTTACATGAGGCAAGATTCCGTCTGGTATTTTTTTGTGTCTTAAAATATCAGGAAATGCATTTGGGTGCAGGCTGATCCATTTAAAGATGTGTACTGCAGTTCAACAAGAGAGGGGCATGATGAAATTTGTAATGAGAATGTACTGTGGGAAAATCTTTGCAACTGTTTCTTGGGAAGTGCTTTTACAAACACAGTTAAACATGTGGAAGACTCAGTGTATGGCATCTGTGATGGGCTGAGAACGTTGGTCTCTGTATTAGTGAAACACTATATTGTGGCCAGTCATGGATCTTAATGGGACTCTTGCTTGAACTGGCTGTTTCTGGGTTTTTTTCCCCTCCAACAGAAACAGGTCTCTGAAGTGATCTCTGGTATGTGTACCTTTCCCCTGAGCTCTGCTGCAGAGCTGGACCAAGAACTTGCAGCTCAGGTAAAGCCTGGGGCCCAGCTATGGTCTGACCTGGGGGCACGATGTCAGGGCAGCTTAGTCCTCCCTCCCACAGGTACCAAGAGCTGGCTCCATTCCCAGGTGAGGGAGATCCGTGCTGGCAGTGGGCCAGGAACACCTGGGGTGGACCCGTGGTGCCAAATCCCCGGGTAGGTCTGTCAGCTGGCACTGAGCTTTCCCCACCGCTGTTCTGAGGTGGTTCCTGAGACAGCGCCCCCCGGAGTGCTGGGGTGGTGTCCGACAGAAATAGTCACTGCACTTTTCTCTTTCGGCTGCCACTGCCAACTTGTGCTTGGCCTTAAGTACAAAAAAAAATCACTTCTGTGTGATGAGAAAAATGAGATTTACTGCTTCTGCCAGTTAGTGGAACAAGAAGCTGTCTTTCATTGTACGGTGAGAAAACACTGAGGTGCTTCACAGTGTGTGATGCGTACTAATCTTTAGCTTACACATCTCAATTTTATCTATCCAAGCATTTTAGTATTAAGAGCATATTCTCAGATATACTTAATTACTAGGAGCAACAGGAGATTTCAGGATACAGCACAGGAGGTTTAACAGATTCTAAAATAAGCTGCACTGTTGAGAACATTTGGGGTCCAGCTATGGGAGGTAACTAACCTGTGAAAGAATTTTCCTCATGCCTTTTTACAAATTTGGTTAGAAAATTTTATTTCAAATGCTTCATTCTGAAAGTAGGAGAAGTAATTTTTGTCAAATAATTCTTTTAACAAAGCACAGAAAGAGTCTGATAATAACAGGGCTTTTTGTAGTCAGTTAGTGTATTAATTCCTTCAAAAATAATTTTACTATTTCTTGGAAATGTTTTGCGTGAGAAGTTCATAAAATAAGCTAAAATACTGCTGTTTATTTTGAAATATTTAGTCTCTCACTAAGAATTTCACTATAAATATTAAATTGTACACTTAATTGCATACTTCAGAAATGTGACATTGCTTTTAATTAGAAAATTAGAGACTTAGCATAGTAGCAGTATTTTCAGTGAAATACTGACTTGAGTGAATTTTCAGAACCTTCTTTATAAATAAAAGGAGAGTAGTGGAAATGAGGGATTCTGCTTGTTCCTTAAGTTTCATCAGAGCAGAGAACAGAGATGGGGAGAACGGACAAGATGCAGTATTGGAAGTGCTGATTGAAATTAGGAACTTTCTTTTTTTCGTGCAGTATATAATTTTATGTTAGAATAAGTTGCTTGGAGACGCTGCAGAGTATCTGTCCTTACAGAAACTCAAAGCTTGGTTGGTTGTCATCCTGACCAACCTGATCAAAAACATGGCTTCAGCTTTGAAGTTGATTAGACTCTGAGCAAGACCGGACCAGATAACTGACCTCCAGATGTCCCTTACATCTTTATTTAATACATGATCTCTGCAGTTCAAATTTCTCAGTAACAGGATTTGAGAATTCACATAGGTATTAACTTGATTTTCTTTGCTTTCCCTTGTTAACATGGGGAATAATGTCCTTCTTTGTATGTACCTTAAAAGGCGTCTAGCTAACAAAATGTTGGTTAGAAAAACAAGTTCTGTGTGGAATTGCACTTACAGGGTTGCCACATCAGCATTTATGAATGCATGTTTTTGATCTGTCAGACTTTAGAAGTCTTCAAGGACCATTTTTGGTAGGGGCTTTGTTGAGAAATCAAGGAAATTAAACAGCATTTTCTACTCTGTTAGTTTTATAGGACTTTATATCAAGTGACTTTTGGAGTAAGACCAACCATGTGATGGGGACATGTAACAAGCTCCTAACATTTAAATTTGTTTCATACTGATAAGGACCTTAAGTAGTAGTAAATGCTCTTGATGGATTTGAACAGCTAAGCTTGGATAAAGTCATGTTAGATTAAAATGAACAATTATCTCTCAGACTTTGTATTACTAAATTTAGTATCAGGCAGTCTACTAATTCTTTTGATTATTGGTTTAAAGTAATTCTCTAACAAGCTTTGCTTGAGAAATGTGCTGTGGTACAGATGTTTGTGTGAAAACTTTGAAGGTCACATAATTGTACCCTGCAAGCTGTGAAAAATATTCAAATAAAAGGTTGTGTTTCTTTTGGAAATAACACTACTAGTGGTATAAATTCCAATATTTTTACCGTTAACTTTTTCTCCATTGCTATTATATTACTTGCCTTGCTGGCTTTTTTTCTCAGGGCGAGTGGAAGGTGAGGTGGGGGGTCATGGTCGGGTGAAGGGAACTCTTAAGCTATTTTCCCTAATTCCTTGGGAATCAAGGGTAAAAAAAAAAAATCCCCGTTTTTGTTTTGTTTTGGTTTTCACCTTATAAATTGCGTTCATAAGTAAATCTGTACCTATTAATCTGTAAACATTAATTATTCCTATCTGAGTAATGAAACTTAAGGAAAAATTGACCGACCTAATAGACCTGTCTTGTATTTGTAGAGGGCTTCTCAGTGCTTTGCTTTGTGGAGTTAGAATTAAGGTTATGCTTGTCTAACTTATTATGCTGTTTTCCCCTGCCTTTTGGAGTTGAGTATACCTGCAACATGTTTGGGTAATCACGATCGTATATTTTCCAGCAGTAGTTTTGGATTTCCTGGGTAGTAGTAGAGATGTCTTTTGAGTATTTGTGATACCAAAAAAGGTCCCTTTCGTAAGGAACAGTCTGGTGCACTCAGAAGCTGTTTACCCCCCATGCTTGCGCAAAAAAAAATAAATTCAGAGGCTCCTTTTCAACATCAAGATTTTTCTTGAAGTTAGTCTAATGGAGTTGCATTGGATTGTGATGCATTTTACTTGATATCTGAAAATCATCTTACTTGTCAGCATTTCACATTAGTCCCAAAATACAGTTGCAGGTGTAGCAGTCCAATCACTTTGCATATGCGAAGAAGTGGTTTGGAGAAGGTATTTTTGTTTTACATTTGCCAGCAAGAGAGTGTCTGCGTGAGGAAGCAGCCATTCACACAGTAGTCACTTCTGGGCAGCGTGGGCTGAAGGGGAGGAGCACCCCTGCTAGCCTGTTCCCTTGTCTTTGTGAGACCCAAATCTGTTAGGGGGGTGAGAGTGCACTTTCTTTGAAGAGTTCCCTTCTGGAGTAGAAAATGATACTGAATGCTTCAGGTTGCAGGCTGGCTGCCCAGTCTGGGAACGAAATTGGTAGTGACTACTCAGTGTGCCTCGAAGTAGCTGAGAGGCACCTGGACATAATGACAGCTAAGAGGTCAATGCATTTTGGCCAGGAAAGCAATTTGCTATGGTCACAGATGGTTTAAAAACACCTTTGGTTTTCCCTAGCTTTTTCCTGTCCCTTTGCAACATACCTGGTCCAAACTTTTCTACTGAACAAAAGTTTTGGGCAGACTGCAGTTTTGTAAGATGAGATGGACATCTCCTTTCCTTATTCCACCTTTCCATGCAGCAGCATGGCCTTTGACTGTGGAAATGATCACACAATGATCAGAAAAAATACTGATTTTTTTCAATATCAGGGTGAATTGTTTAAGATGGAGGTTCTTGAAAGAATTGTATGGGGTTTTTATTTGCTGTTCAGTATGGAAAGCAATGCAGAGTTTTTGTCTTCATTTACAGGAACAGCGTGAGACCAATGTGTGGATGTCCTAATTTATCAGAAAGCAAAATCTTGAACAATTTCAGATACCTAAAATTTTCTAGAAAGTAATCACCTGCAGTTTTTCTGTGCAATGATCACAATGTACTTAAAACATTTCTACTAAGAATATTAAAACAAGCTGATAATATAAAATGCTCTATTACTAGAAATATGTTTGAGACTTTCTTAGGAAAAAATCATTCCTGCAAAACCTCAAACACTTTGATGACAAGTAAAACTGTTTTAACTCTATATGGTACTCTAGTTTAATGCTTGCCAAAAATAAGCCAATAAACCAAAAATCCTTACAGGATGATAACAGTGTTTGCAGTGACTGGTAGGTCACTCAGTTGCACCAGGCAGCTTTGACTGGGGTGTGTCAATGCAGCTATAACTGAACTCTGTACTTTTGATTTCCCTGTACTTAAGATCGTTGTGTCACCTGGGTATCAATAATGTGACCATGGCTAATGGTGCCACTTGGTCATATTATATCTCGAATGCATTGATTTGTGTTTAGGTGTCACATTTGCACTCGTTTCTCTGGGAATTGTATTGCACACAGTAGTCATGGAGGGTGAAGGTCAGGCTGCTTGGCAGGGCCTGGATGTTCTTGTTGGAAGAAGCTCACAAAAGAAAAGTCTCTTTATAAATAGTACTGATGAATTCTTCAACAAATTAATCTGTTTTCCACTCTTAATGGAAACAAATAGCTTTCAGTATGCTTAATTTCATATTTGGTCATAGTGCCAATCAGTCAACTAATTAAAACTAGTGTTGGAAGGCTGTCAAGAATCACATCTTGCAATTTGAAAAGGAATCAAACCCAAATTAATTAAACATTGAACGTGCTTGTGCATAATTACTGGTTTTGCCTAGCCTATTTCCTCATGTAGCACTGTAAAAACATAGCTTTATAGAAAGCTTTTTTTATAAAAGTTTTGGACTTATAATTTTTGGACTTACAGATGCTTTTCTCGGAAAACAAATTTTATATTAGCACTTTTTATTTCTTTAAAGCTCTGTAATTGATGTTGCTTTCCAGTCTCTTTAACCTAGTATGTGTGCTATACACATATATATGTGCATGTATGTGTACAGTCACAACTTCTAAGGCTTCTCTGTCTTCTGTAAGTTTGCTGAATTTGAATGTCTGTCAGAGCTGGAAAGCCACTTCCTTTTCCTTTTGTTAATGTCAGTCTTCAGTAATAACTTCTACAGTATGTAACACAAGTATTTAGTGTTACCCTCCAGGCTTATGGTTAATGTGTCTCTTCCTGAGATTGTTTAAAAAGGAATTGCAAAGGTTATTGTATATGCCAACTCCATTACAGGAGACATCGTAGTAATATGTTCATAACATTCTGTTGATTTATTTCTTTTGCCAAGTTGTTGATGCTAATATTGCCTTAATGTGAAAGGACAAATGGAAAGTACATGTTTCGAAGAGCAGTATTTATTTATTTGAGGATATGCTAACTAAACTTATTAAGGAATTCTAGAACAGAAAAAAAATCCACCCCAACCTTCTCTGTAAGTTATTTGGTATTTTGACATAACAATCCCAAATATAAGTTTCTTTCATGCCCCTGGACTGATATTAAACTAATGGTATAGTTTATAGTTGAATTTTAGATGTGCCATATGCTACTTGAAATATTGGTCATTCATTCAAACAGAGAAAAACTCCTTGCAGACTCTAAACAGTGAGTAGTTTCTTAAGTTCATAAACTGAACCAGAACTATATGTCTTGCCACTGTAACAACTATCCTGATATGAATCCCTGCAAACCAGGAGTATCATGTAACTCCTTTGCCTTGCCCTGGTGTCTACCAAGTAGCTTCTTTCAATGTTACAGGTCAAACTTTTGTTTCTATATTACTTGTTTCACAATGGAGTTCTTAAATTGGGCCATATTCTTAGTTTGTTAGGGAAATGAGTATAGCATTGGTTCCTTGACAATGGGAAAGGACAGAAAGGAAATGATAATATTAAGTCACTAAAGGTAGTTTTGCCAAGTGCTTTTGGGTTTCTTTTTGTCAAATCCTTGTCTTTTTAATTGTTTCCTTTTAAACTTTCTTGAAAAGGCCACAGAGCTGTGTACATTGGCGTTCATGTCCCCTTTGGGAAGCAGGGCCGGAGAAGGCACAGACATCGTGGGCACAGGCACCACAGGAGGAAAAAAGAAAAAGAAACTGACAGAGAGGATGGCCGAGAATCTCCGTCCTATGGTAAGAAATCTGTTGTCTGTCTTGGGTCTCCTGAAAATAAACTTGTCGTACTTACTCTGTGCTTAAATGTTCTTTGTTTTGTGCTGTTTCTTTTATTCACACTGTAATTAACGTACATAAAAAGACAGTCAGCCAAGAATTTTGTGATTGTTTTTATCTCGGTTATAAGCTGTTTTTTTCACATTTCATTCATGTGTCTGCATGAATGTCCAGCAGCCTGCACTGAATAGGTTATACTAGAACTTCACAGTACTCTTCTATAGCATAATAACCTGTTATTTAAGTTATACATCTTTTTTCACATTGTGTAAGTCTTTTATTACTCTTCATGTGTCACTCAAGATCTTTGAAAGTATGAGTATAGTTGTGAAGCAGCATTTGCCATGGTAATTTATCAGTGATTTATTGAAATCCTTCCTTTGGCCTTCTTGGCTTCTGCTAGTAATAGTAATTCTACTGCCTCAAAAGTCTTAGTTTTGCATGAGACACCCCCTCCTCTTCCCCAGCCTACCTCTTATCCTGAAGACAGGATGACTTTGTCATATCATTCTCTGAAATAAAATCAGTTGGCAGTACTCCTAGCAGTTTTTCTTCAAGACCTCAAACCCACTTCTATTTGTAAACTGTAGTGAGTGGGAAAGTTGTGGTGCAATGTTACACTTGAAGCGTGGACACCACGTGCTGTTTGCTATCACCTCTCTGTGACTGGGACCACGTTCTGCATGGGGCCAGTTCCCTGGAACAAAGCAGTGTTCAAATGGAAATGGTTTAACAAGTTTCCTTTTACCATTCTCCTACAGTTCTTACTTTAAACCATCTTCAAAACTGCTTCCAGATATAAATTTGATCTTTGTTTTGTAGAGACTTCTGTACAGGTTCTGAAGCATCGAGCAATACTAAACAGATAAAACATTAACTTCTGTCCTCTGGTTACTTTCCTGTCCTGGATACACAGGATATGGCAAGAGCCTTGGCATATGTTTGTTTTTGGACAGAAGCAGTCTGCTGCACATCTTCACTGATAATTAATATTTGTTTATATTCAAGAGCTCATTTCAGAATTTTGTTATTGGATAATGGTATATACAGAACCAACAATGCAAAAGCAAAATTCAATTATGAATGAAGCTTATTAGTAATTTAGATCATATTTCTGAATCTATAAGGCGATCTTCCTCTTGCAGTGGAAGCATACAGCTCTATGTTCAGGTATAGCCGCTGTGAGGATGCCATTTTGGTGAACAAAGTACGATTTTTAAAACTGAGAGCTACAGGGATTTTCTGTCTCTGACCTTTGAGATAACACTGTGATGACTACATTATTGAACCCTTGTAATTTGAAAGCTCTTCTTTAAGTTGAAACTAGATATATAGGTGTAGGTATTAAAAATATGTCTAAAACTATGTTGGGTTTATTGTAGTGGTGTGAAGTCCATTACTTACATTTGATTAATAAAGATAGCTAAAATTTGTTATTACTGACTCTATTGCACTAGGCATTATACTACAAGAAGTTGAAATATTTCCTCAACATTTTAGCTTTCATTTCTACTTTCCTATGCTGTTATGTATCGTGCTCCAACCATACAATGAGAAAGTTTATAATAGTTTTCTTTCTGTTGAAAAATCTGCTGCTCAAACAATACAAGTGCCTGTGTACCCACTATATAGAGAAGAAAAAAACCCCAACCAAGACAACTATTTAGTATCTTGAACTATTACTAGGGCAACCAACCTATAAAGCAATGTATTGTTTGTCAACAACTTTTGTTTGTTTTTTTCCCCCCTTCCTCCTTTTATTACTGTCTGTGTCATGATGATATAAGTTATTTTGTTCTCAAATTTAAAACAAAGATTTTAGCCCTTTGGTGTAGTCATTGTCTATTTTAACCAATTTTTGCTGATTATGTTTATTTTCATAATGTTAATCTGTAGAAGAGCTAAAAATACTTAATTGCATTATGTAAACAAGTTTTCAGATGTTTTGTTCTCAGACATTGACAAATTTTAAAAGGGCCTCTTTTTAAAGATGTGTCCATGCTTCTTTTGTACCTCTTCCCTCTCCTTTTTTTCAAGACACTCCATCCCAACGAGTGCAGTTTATCTTGGGTACTGAAGATGATGATGAACACATTCCTCATGATCTCTTCACTGAAATGGATGAACTTTGCTTCAGGGATGGAGAAGAATACGAATGGAAAGAAACAGCTAGGTATGCTACAAGTAGATTGTTTCAAGGTATATCTTGGTGTGATTTTTATGTCAAAGAACTGCAAACTAGATCTAGGTTAAAATTTTGTTAAACTCTAGGAGCTGTTCACTCAATTCACACTCAGCAAATCAAAACTTTTGTTCTTTCTGTCCAACTCTGGTAGAATTAGTATGGTTCTCAAGAGACCCTCAGTGTTGCTGGTGGTGTTGACTTTGTGAAAACTGATCATGCCAAGCATTGTGAAAGGTACAGCTGCGTTAAGTTATAAATTCAAGCGTTCAGCCTTTGAGCACAGTACTTGGAATCTCAGAAATATCTTTATTATTTGTGATATAGTAGTGTAATTTTTTTTCCACCCAAACATAAAGTTGGGTATTTACACATTCTTTTTAGGTAGCGTTTGGTTAGTGTTTTGCAAATTGCATGCGTGAACATTACAAGATGTCATGATTATTTTGGCCCATATTAATTAAGTTGTTTCCTTCTAAATGTATGTTATAATAAATTCTTCTGCATTCAGCACTTCTAATTACCTTATTACACACTATTTGCAGGAGTTCAATTTACATAAAGCCTGTGAGTCAGGATGAAGATCAATTTATAGTTACACATTAGTATTACCTAGCTCTTAAATGTTTGACTTGCCACCCTAGGAGACCTGAACGTGGCAGGTGGTGTGTTTCAGATAGCTTTCTAACCCTAAAATACCAATGAAACTGAGATATGCAAATCAAGCAACCCCACACTGTTCGCAAGAACTCGTGATTAATCAGGCATTGTTCAAACCAAAAGAAACAAAATGGGCAAAACTAAAACTGAGTGTGGTGAAAATGCCTGAGAAAAATGTGGTGGTCAGTTTGGTTGCTTGAGAAAATGGAGGCTGGCGTGGGTGGATGGGATTTCCTGTTTGGTGTCACACAGAAGCCTCAGTGAAGAACGGGACTGCTTGCCAAATAGTCTGTCTTCCAGGAGAAATAGAAACGTGTGTGTGCATTTCAGGTGGCTGAAATTTGAAGAGGATGTCGAAGACGGTGGTGATCGGTGGAGCAAGCCTTATGTAGCAACTCTGTCTCTGCACAGTCTCTTTGAGCTGCGGAGCTGTATTCTCAACGGCACCGTCATGCTGGACATGAGAGCAAACACACTAGATGAGATAGCAGGTTGCAGCAGTTTTTTTCTTTTTTTAGTATTTTATTCCTAAATTTTAATCTATAACTTGAGATTGTTTTAGTAGTATCTTTTTAGTTTGGCTTACTATATTGGGTATCCACAATCACAGGGTTGTTTCGGATACTACAAAATCTGCTTAGAAGACTTCTTCATATGCGTTACATATTATAGCTTTTAAAATATGTATTATGTGTTATAGCTTCTGTTATATGGTATAGCTGCTTAGCCTTCAATACTAAAATTTTCAAAAAAATTTTGAACTAGTTTGGAAGTCTATGAAACTCACTCAGGAAATTGATATTCCCTCCCTATTTTCTTGACTTACTTGGCGAGTGTTCAACACGTGATTTGTAGAGTAATGTTTTGGTTTATAATTTATTTTTAATAATTGAATTTAGCAATAATCTTAGTACATAAGAAAAAGATTTACTGCGTAATTCTTTGTGAGCAGCACTGTTTTAATACCAGTATTTTAACTGGAACAAGGATATCTTAAGAGGTTACACAGATTTGTTTCAATTTAATTTTAGTGCCATTATGAAGCTTATAGGATACGAATCCTTGGCATACAAATGCTTATTTCCATGAGCCAGGAATTACCTGGTAGATGTTCTTGGTTCTTACTCAAAAGAGGAGGGGAGAGGGTGGCAGGTTTCCTTTTGAGAAGCTATAACAAAAGGCTGTATGTTGCCAGTAATCCCAGAAGGAAGCTGCACTATACTGACAGAAAGTTGGTAGCGTATAATTTTGTTTGTAAGGTATTCTGAACCACAGCTTTCTTACTTGTAAAAAGTTCTGTAGTTTCAGTTTGTCAGTACAGTTAGGTTCTCGATATGTCAGTCAAGACTGGCAAAATACTTTTTTATGTTATCCCATAGGCTTGTCTTGATTTGTGTAGTTTTTTTTTAAATTGAAAAAAAAAAAAAAGGCAGATAGGAAATTGCAGCAAATATTTTCCCAGACATGCAGGCTTTCTTTCCTGGAGTGAGCATATTGATGGAGATGCACTTTTGAAACTTGATATGTGTTGACAGGTGATTAATTAGCTTTAGATAATGTAAGTAGCTTTTGTTTTACACTTCCTCTTCTAAAGCATGTGTATTGCATGAAGTTTGGTAGAGAGCCTCGGGAACTTCGGGCATCTGAAGGTGACAGAGGAGTTAGGGAATTAATGTCATTCTTCAGTAACTTTTACTTTGTTTCAAAATGGGGAACACCAAATTAATGGTCTCAGGTGTGTTCTCCATTGTGTTTCTATCTTTGTGTTCCCTTCTGGTGGAGGGCTGTTGAATACAAAGATGCTTTTTTCCTGAAAGGGAGTTGCCGTTCAAAGTTGAATATTTTATAATAAATTATAAAATATTAAGTAACTTTTTAAAAATGATGCTGCTAATAAGTACTGTCTTTCAGACCTGCATGTTGTGCTTTCTTACTCTCACATTTTCTTGTGTAGTGACATCTTTGAAATTTTCCTGTAGATTCTTGAAGATGACTTTGCTAAAGAAAATACTTCTGTTAAAAAATAGCTTTGATTTTTCTTTTGTTTGGTGCAATTACAGTGCTTGAGTGTGGTTAAGGAAAGAAATTTCTTTTCTGTTGTTACTATGTAGATATGGTTTTGGACAACATGATTGCCTCTGGCCAGCTTGATGAATCCATAAGAGAGAATGTGAGAGAGGCCCTTCTGAAAAGGCACCATCATCAGAACGAGAAAAAATTCAGCAACCGGATTCCCCTGGTTCGGTCTTTTGCAGACATAGGCAAGAAACATTCTGACCCTCACTTGCTTGAACGAAATGGTGAGATAAGTTGTAGCATCCAGTTTTTTCTAACCTGTTAAGTAATGTTCTCACTGGGAGATGAAGGAAATTCAGCTGATAATAGCAGATAAGTGTTTCCTTCTTGGTATGCAAAGAACTAATGGTAACACTGTGTGCTGTGTGTAGCTGTGGATGATGTTTATGTATATTTTTGAATTTACTCAGACATTCTACTCCTGCCTGTATACATGGCATGCATTATTGTTTTGAAGTATAGAAATAGATCTACAATGATCCTAATGCTTTTTTTTAGGATTTGATTGAATAAAGTGTGTAGTGCTTGAGGAGTTTCAGCATTGTGGCATAGCTGTGTGTTTGTCAGATGGATCCTACTTACTTATTCAGTCTTTATACTAGAGATACACTTTGTGGTCATGTCATGACATCAGTGACACTGACAGTTGCTTTGTTTTAACCCAAAGTCATTACATTTGTATGAACAGAAGAAGTTCACTATGCTAATGGCAAAGAAATTGCTTTTAGGTAGGACGCTTTATTTTTACCTTGCTTCGTAGAGAAGGATCTGATGGGGGAAAAAACCCAAACACACACGAGAAAGGTATTTGCAATGTTTTTATAGGTTGTACCACATCTTTTATTGAAACAATTCCTGAAGATATTCTGGAATATCAACATGTTTACTTTATAGACATCCAGTTTGAAAGTTCAAATAGCAATATATACAGCAGAGCAGCATACTTTATTCTTTTATTTCTTACGGCCTCTGTTTCCATCTCTGTTCTTTGGATTCTTTTGCCTTGCATTAACTAAGACACATATAACTTCAACTGAAATTTTTTAGTCTAGTGAAAACTTAGTACTGAGTTTATGAATCACTACTTGAAGTTCCTCTCTTGTCTTGAAAGATGATTCGTTGTTTAGTACCTATTCCACTTAGTTAAGTGCTTGTTGGGAGCAATCAGTTCGATACGTGCTTGGAGAATTCTCCAGCAAATTTCCAAACTTACTGATACTTTGATAGATATTGAGTATGTGATGCATGCTTAAATACTTCCCTGATATTTCAGAATTATTTTTTTCTGGAATGGAAATCCAACTAATTTATATAAGAGCATAATTTCTTCCATGGCTTCTGACTTTTTCCTGTTGATGTTGTTTGTTTTGGTGGTGTTTTTTCTTTTCTTTTTTTTAGCAGGTGTGAAAATTTCACATATAAACTTAGTGTTACCCATCTTTGAACACCTGCACCCCCAGCTGTAATTCTGAAAACTATATTCGAGGTCCCTTGCTTGTCAGTCACTTTTCATGCATCACTTTCAGTGCATTTTTTTCTATTCCTACAACAGAGTATGGGATATATGCTGAAATAAGAAACCAATGTAACATGAACTCTTTGCCAGCGTATGCTGATCTACTTTTTCTTTATAATCCTATTATTACCCTCTAATAAACTGGTAAACTGAACCTGTATATTTGCATAATAATTTTTAGTCTTTTTTTACATCTATGTGTTAGGGCATCTCACGTTCATTATTCGTCACAGATGTACTGACAGAAGTCTATTACTGTAGTGATTGATACAGACAAAATGAACCAGTTTGCTTTAGATGTCCTCATGTCTTTACTGCACTGCAGTTTTAATAGTTCATCTTTGAGGTTTTTGTTCTTAAATCAGGTTTGTATCTGTAGGATTCACTCTTGTTAGAGGTGAGGGAAAAATGTACGTGACCTTCACCCAGGCATAATTTCTGCACCTCCTTGTGAAATGTTCTAGGGTTGTTCTGTGTATTGGTCTCTGTAGTGCCTAGTGTAAATGTAAGGCTAAATGTGTCTACTTTGCTAGACTCAGAAAAAGTGTTTGTGGTAAATGGGAGGAGTGGGATTGCTGAACCTTCTAATGGAAGTATTGGTATGAAGATAGACAGTCTGTCTTCCTGCTTAAAGGAAGAACTGAAATCTGTTAAAAACAAATCTGAAGGAACCACAATACTATTATCTTCTCCTTATATGAAATTAGTGGGGCTTTGAAACTGGATAGGGTAAGAAAATTAACAATGGATTTTAAAGAAATATGCTTGGCTTTAGGCAAATGAGGATGTTTGTTAAGCCACAGCAAGAAGAAATGGAGAAGGCATTGTGTGTCACCCTCACCCTCTTCAAAAATATGTATTGAGCCTACGGCTAGCTAGGAAACAATATTAAAGCATGACTTTCATTGGAAGGCAGTTGCATTTAACACTATTAGATAGGTTTGATCATGTTAGCTTTGAACTATCTTACTTTTAACTATTCTTTGTGTATAGTGCATGCAGTTAACTGTGAAGTCTTGTAATATTTTGGCTGCTAATGTTTTTTAAAATTTTTTTTTGGATGGCATTAAAGGTAGTTGCTGTGACATCTGGAATAAGAAGTTCTAGGAAAATTGAAGAATCAATTTCAAGAGAGAATTTTTTTTTTTGTTATTAACAAATCTTACTGACTTATCTTCTCCCATATCTTTAGTGTTCTCATTAGTACTCATCAGTAATTTCTGATTTTTTCAAATATCTGAAATCAGATTTGCTTATATATTGTCTTACTTGCATGAGTATGGCGCTTATTGCCTGGAAAGCTTGCAATATAATTTGATAATGCATATTTGTGTCTGGTTTGTGGGTTTTTATTATATTTTTTTAGTCTATCCCTGTTGTAAGCCTCATGGTGTTTCGTTTGTTTTATCTCAGGGGAAGGCCTTTCAGCCTCCCGCCATTCTTTGCGAACAGGTCTCTCTGCCTCAAACATTTCCCTGAGAGGAGAAAACCGTTTGTCAGTCCTTCTCAATTACCTTCTTCCTTCTTCAAGAGCTGGAACCCCGGCAGCCTCAAGGTGTACAACCCCTGTAACTACCCCTCAAAACACACCACCCTCCAGCCCTACCTGCAGCCACCCGCCAGCCACAAGTGCTCAGCCGAGTCCACTTCAGGGCAAGGAATTGCTGGTGTCTGCCAGTGATGATATTCCTTCAGTAATAATCCACCCACCTGAGGAGGACTTAGAAGTTCAGGAAAGCCAGGAAAAGAAGACAGAGGAAAATATTGACAAAACACCAGGCAACTATTGAAAATTAAGCTGTCCATGTGTGATGCTCTCTGCATCTGGATCACTTGCACTGTGATGTTTTTGGCACAAAACTTGGGCACAAAGGAATATGATAACTGTTGCCTCTGCCTGCATGTTTTATTTATTCTCAGTTGTGACTGCTTTCTTGTTCAGCATTTTTAACTTTTTAGCTTTTAACTAAACCCAGCAAAGAAATACTTTAACCTTCATTTGTATAATTAAAAAGTAGTGCGGTTTTAAAATATATAAATAAAATGTCAAAAATGGTGGCCTTTTCCTTTCACTCACCTACAGTCCATGTCAGGTTTTGCTTTGCTCTTTTCATTAGTGGTTAGTATTTTGAACCAGTGTTTGTTACCCTGAGATATAGATACAGCTGAATTTACAGTGAAGTATTGGAGATGAATATGAAAAGGAAGGGTGCAGTTAACAGCAGTGTTCATAGTTTAGTTGTATCATGAAGTCTTTAAGCAATTTTCGTTTTGCTTTTGTGCTTTTAAAACCAAGACCATTAAAGCCAGTAGTAGTTTTTGGTAGAACTGGCAGATTTGGTTTACCTACAACTGTTTCAAGATAGCTGCTAGTGCTCTGCTTTAGCATCAGACACTTGATCACTGTTTTGTTGTATTTGATATGAAAAATAGAATAAGGTAATTGAGTTTGTAGGTCAAAGCTCATCAATTTATTAATTTGTTGTCTTGCAGAGCTATTGCTGTTTGGATGTGAAAAGGTATATAGTTGTATAGATAAGCTGACAGAAAGGATGGGTTTTCTGACAGCATCTTTACTATTTTATAGCAAATGTTCGTAACTTGTGCATTCTGCACACACACTGTTGTACTTGCTTCTATGAAATTATTAACTATTTAGAGACTTCAGTATTATGAATAGATCAAGATTTTAAGGATGTTACCTTTTCTTTCTAGTTTTTCAGGCTTCTCCTACTTCCCTCTCCTCCCCCAAGTTCTCAATTCTTTCATCAGTGAGGCTTTTCTTGATTTTCTTCCTCACTTACTACATAAGTAAGAGCACACTGTTACATATAGCAGTGGAAATGTGCTGACAGACAGAAGGCTGTGGGTATCTGCCTTTCATAATTTGTAGCCAAATCACTGAAAAGGAAAGAGCAAACTGCTTTGCAGACTGTCAGGTTCGGAGTATGGGCCTCAACCATCTTACTTAAATTCAGAAAAGCAAACAAAAAACTTTCTCTGGCGCCCTTATGGGAAGTGAATAGAATTCACATGAAGATCATTCTCTATCATGGGTGATCTTTCAAAGGTAATTAAAAACCAGAAGTAAAACAACAGCTCTGATTGGTTTTCCAGTTCTCATTTTTCTACTCATCTGATGGGAATGACAGCATTCCAGACCCGAGGTCTTTAGAACTCAAGAAAAGACAAACAGATGAAAAACTTGATGCTATTATTACTAATAAAGCTTTCCACAAGAACTTCCAAGTCATGTTCAAATTGCTTTTTACGTGTCAAGGGGATGTTTCTCATGCAGGAAGAATCTGAAAGGGATGATTTCTCAGTTAATCCACAAATAAAAGTCTGTCAGAACAAGATGAACAATAATAACGGAAGACGTTTTTTTTTGCTGTTGTATCTGTGTCCACCACTTTTTTAATTTTAAATTCAAGAAATCATCTGACCACAAAAAGGCACATTCTCCTTAGAGATGCCTTTGGAGACATTCTCAGACTATGACTTCAGGGCTGCATCTGGGCTAATCTCTATCTTCAGAGGCACACTTAGAAGAGAACCCTAAAGAGGAAGTAATGATCTGTGTAGTAATTAAAAAGAAATATCTTCTTGGTCCATGCCACTGTAGATTATGGTCTGTATTGCCTCTACAGTAATTCAGAATATTGCAACCTGAATACTTTTTCCACATCTGAATGGTTGAGTTGGGTTTGCCTCCTGTGAGCATTAGGAACTGCATTGATTTTCTGATAGATGGCTTTCTTATGTTTAGCATTGATCTGTTTTTGTCCACGTGCTGTTATTTTTTAGTCTTTGTAAATAGCTGAAGGGTTACTGGCCTTAAAGTGAATTACTTTAAGGAGGGAAGAGGGACACACTTTGTCTACCACAATTTATCAACCAGTCACCAGTTCATAGTAAGTCAACCTGGCAAAGGATTCTCTTTCACATTTTGTTTTACGTTTGTCATCAGCTGAATAACAGCTTTTGTTTTTCCTTTCTCGAAAGTGTTGAATAATGAATTCCATAGGTAGAGCGAGGAGGAGAGCTGTGTCACAGCTAAAGATGAACACTTAATTCATCAGTGTCATTAAGCTTTCTTAATGTTTGTGAACAACAAAGCAGCCTCTTTTAAGGCATCTGATGATTCAGTGATAAACGTACTTTAAAACTGAGTAAAATAATATTTGGAACAGCTTTGCTTTTACAGTAATTACTTACCAAAAATAGTAATTCAGGAAGGTTTACATGTTTGATGTATAGAAGTAATTTTTTTTTCACATTGCCTGCCTTGGAATTTATTTTTTTTTTTTTAATCTGACTTTTATTTCCTCAAGTACAAATATGGTGTGACTTTGTATTTTAAATTTATGTATTTCATATATTTTTTCTTACATAAACATAATTATATTGGAATAGTCATGATTAGGTGTTGAACTCATTTTACTTCCCCATCTTTTTTTTTTACTGAAGAAGTGATACGAGGCAAATGTCTATATTCTTGCTTTCTTTTTCCAGTAGATAATGTCAATCAGATTTTTGTGATCATAGTAAAACTATTTGTAGTTGCCTAGAAAATTCACATGATCTGCAGTGAAGGTGTTGTAAGTACTTTAACTTGAATGATCTTAAAAATTTTTAATCCAGACTTGCTCAAGACTCAATCCACTCTTGTCTTCTGTAGGAGGTAGGTTTTATATCTGCATAACAAGCAGTATTAAGAAGCATACTGTGTATTTTTAAGCTTGGTAAGATTAGATTTTTTTTTTTTTTTTTGCCTCACAGTCTGGAAAAACAACTAGGTAGTCTTCCTTTTAGCAGTAGTCTCTGAGTTTGTGTCTACTGAACTGGAGAAAAGAAGGAAGTCTGTGAGATTTGCTAAAGATGTTTCACTATTAGAGGTGATGATTTAAAAAAAATAATTCTGGGCTTCCCTGCAAATATCAGTTTGATAGATAATAATAAAATGCTGTATCGTATAGAAATGCTTGCTCAGGTCTGAAAACCTGTAAGCAGTGTGCTCATGTGAGTGCAGCAGCGTGTCCAACTGCAAGACCAACAGAAAGGAAAACTACATGTGGTTGGTTGAGAATGAGACAAATGTGCCTATATCAGTGCCAAAACTTGTGAACTTTGGCTGGTTGGAGAAACTTTGAAGGCAATCCTTTTAGAAGAATCAGTATCACTTTAGGACTGAAATAATAAATTAGTTTATGCTAATTTGTAGAATTCTTACTCTCCCTACTCTTCCTGGATTGTCTCTCCACATTTTGTTCTATCCTCTGCTTGCTCTTGCTCACAGGGCATTTGTGAAAACTGCAAAATAATGCATTGTTGCCCATCTTTCTCATTTATATACATCTTCAGTTACCTTTACTGTTACATAGGGAGGAAATAGGAAAAAAAAGTTTGTATATATAAACTTCCATGTTATGCTTTTATTCTGCAACAGCTGATATTTGTGCTCTATTTCTAATCCCAGAAACACATCTTTATATTAACTTTAATACAATTAAATACTTTGAACAGCTGATTTCAAAGGTGGTTGATTGCTGTTAGTTATTCTTGTGAATAACTCCTACATCTTGAACCAGAAGGGCAGAATGTGATTTTTGGGTTTTTGTGTCTAGCTAACTGAATATAGTATTTATAGTGTTAGCTAATGACTTGTGCATGTTATGATTCACAAAGGAAGTCACAGCTTACTAACTTCATTTGGTTTTTGCTTCAGGAAAAACTACCCACACCATTTACATCTCTATGAACTGTAAGAATGAAAATTAATGGTAAAGGCCTAGACCTGCATGTTTTCCATTGATATGATGGCTCTTTTTGAAAGAAATGTTTTGAAATAAATTTGCAGATTTAATGAAATAAATTCAGCCTTTATTTGAAATGCTAAAAAATTTCAAATTCCTAAGTGATAAACAGAGGGATGCAAGTAGTTATGCAGCACTAGTTAGGATAGAACAGTCGCCAAAAGGTAGCCAGTGAGGGCTTGAGTTTTATCTTGATTAGAGTGACACTTGACCTAAATACAAAATTTCTGTGTAATACAATGTTTAGACTTTAGTCGTTGTCTAGATTTGGTTTTGAAAGCATGCTAAAGCATGTTTCATCACCACATCTGAAAGGTCTAGTGTAGACAAGCAAGGCCGAGTGCTCTGCTAGTGCACGCTAAACTGAACAAGTAAAAGCTCTGTAATCCAAAAGATGAGATTTGGGCTTGGTTATGCATGCCTAGGCCAGCTTTTAAATGATAGTTGGGTAGGGATAACCATGGTACAGTGTGGAATTGGGTGTGAATGAACACCTGGGTTACTGGTAAGCCTGATGCACCCTTCACTGGAGCAGCAGTTCAGTGTTGCTAGTAGTGTAGCAAGCTACATAAAATGGTTTTGTCTTGGTGCAGGTGTGAGAGGGAAGCTGTATTGCTACCTGGAATAACTTCTTTGTACGCGCCTCTTTAGCTCATGTGTTAGTCAGGCCTTTTCATGTAGTACCATGTAGTCAGATCAATAGTTGGAGCTTTGGTCTGTTGATATCACAGCTTCCAAGCTGTTAATCCTTCAGATAGTGCACTATTGACTTGCACAGGTTAGTTAACCTGTAGGGTTAAGGTTAACCCTTGCTAGGGTATCATGCCTTGTAGTTGCAATCTGAGGCTTGCCAAGGCTTTTTACAATTGAAATAACTGCTACACAGTAGACTAGGTAGCAGAGGTATTTGCTTTTGGTGTTTGAGGACTTCTGAACGAAGTGGAGACGCTGTCTACTAACTACTAGTGTGGTTACGAATAAAATGCCAACAGTTATCTTTTTCTGCGATTAATGTAGCTCTTGTTTTCTGGTGACTGTTCTGCAAATGGCCATCATTTAGGCAATATTTAATTGCAATTTTTTAAATTATGTCATTATTTTGACAACACAGTGACTTGTTAATGTTGCATTCATACTAATGTAGGGCACTCTGACTGAATAACTTGCACATTTGCTTTAGCAAGCTGCCACGTTGAGTTTTGGTGGTGTTGCATACTCCAGTTCACTTAATACTCCATTTTGAACTTACCTCCTCTGTTTTGATCCAGGGCTGTTATCATCTCCACAGTCAGCACCTGGAAACCTGGACACTGGGAAAAGTGGAGACGTTAAAGGTACTGGGACTGGTGGAAGCAGAGAGAACAGCACAGTTGATTTTAGTAAGGTAAACAACACTAAATACCTTAATGTTTAGCACAAAAAACGTGGTGGTTGTAACTGCCCTCTTAGTTACAGCTAAAACACGTCTGTGCACGCAGGTGCGCGAGTATGCACAGGACATACGAACTAAGGTGTAACTTTGGGTGAGTGTCACAAAGTGGTGTAGGCTAAATGTGTCAAATGTTTTGAAACTTCCCAGTGGGACTGAACTTTGTTTCATTTGATGATCTTTTCAGTATTTTGGTCACTTGAAGAGTGCAGCCACTCTTTCTCATGCAGGTACTTTCTCATGCAGAGGGAGATATTTTCAGATTTGCTATAAAGATTTGTATGAAAACAATTGTGTAGAAGCTCTAATGTGTGTGTGGTTTTATTTTTTTTCTTAGAACCAACTTTTTGGTGTGGTTTTCTTTTTTTGTAAAGAGGGCTTTTAAAGGGGATTTCATATGATTTATGAGTTTGAACAAAATTTACTATACATCTTATCATTAGGAGCATATAATACTACTTTCTGAAGGAAATATTATGTAATAGTGTAAAATCCTTTTTCTTTCATAATTTAAATTTGCTGGGCAAGTTCCAGTATGGTTTTTACTGTAAAATTCAGTTTTTAATGTCATCTGCACTGTGAAACACTGTAAGAAAATGGGTTTGCCAACTTAAATAATTACGTTTAGGGAAAGCTAACTTACTCTGTAGTTCTCATCTAATCATGGCAGGTACCATATATTCCTGCTCCTTTGTCACAGTTTTTATGTTTTTGCTTGGCCTGTCCTTCTGTACACACCTGCCTTGTCTCCTGTTGGGCAGGAGTCAGCCTCCTGGCACTGTAGTTGTGGCACACTTGGTGTGGGACTCAAGAGGCCATCTGTAAGTTCGCTAGATAGCAATGTAACTGGTGCTTGTGTGTGTGTGTATGTGAATACAGAGTTCATGTGCTGTACTGTTTTCTAATGCTTTTCTGTAATTTTGTACAGAAATGAATGTTAAGATTTTCAGCCATCATTTGCTTTATGGATGAAACCAAATTATTTTTTAAAATTATGACATATTTGAAACACACATAACTAATTGCATTCTAGAAACCATGTGTAATTACATGAACTCTCCTTAGTTGATTGTGTGTAGATTTTGTTAAGTTATGTCCTATCATGGAATGTTTGTCATTATAAGTAATATTAGAAAGGTGGTTATGCAGTTTGGAGTCTTCTAGAATTTAACAGGTGGCAGTATTATGACTTTTAGAAAATAGTTATTATTAATTAGTTGTCTGGCTGGCTGACATTTTCTATATGTGTTTGTCTTTTTTTTTGTACTGTGGGATATTTAATTTGCTTTGTAATTTTTCTTTGTAGCATAAATATCTAGTAAATACTGATTAGACTTCTAAGTATGTTATAGAATTTCTGATGACAAATGAAAGGCAATAAACACTTGTTTCATCTTTGTATGAATAGGTTGATATGAACTTCATGAGGAAAATTCCTTCGGGAGCAGAAGCATCAAATGTGTTAGTGGGAGAAGTAGATTTTTTAGAAAGACCTATTATTGCTTTTGTGAGGCTCTCCCCTGCTGTGCTTCTCTCAGGTCTCACAGAGGTTCCGGTTCCTACACGGTAAATAAATGCCTGGAAAGTTTGGCTTTACTTATACAGTAAGATAATGATATTTAAGATGTCAGATAGTTGTAAATATTTATTTGAAGATTATTATGCTTCTGTTCACTGCAATGCAGTGTGATAGTGGGAAGAGTCCACTAAGTCTGAAAGTCTGTCTAATCTGAAGCTCTGCTCTTTGTATACAAATATTCTGTATAAGAACCTAGGTGGTGGAAGAACCTATGTTTTTTTACTCTATGCCCAAACCCACATGATTGACACTGAGGTAGCCAGTCTGCAGGTAATACATTTCAGCTGCAAGATGATGCGCAGCCTGGAGCACCCACCCCCTAAGATCATGAGTCTCACAAGTATACTGTGGATATATTTACCAAATGTCAAAATGCAGGTCCCATGCTGAGGTAGCAGGTCATTTCATCAGTCATCTGGAGAACACTTAATTTTCTGTGCACGTGGATATCTTGGGCTGTTCTGTGGTGTTTGGTATAAATTTGTACATTTACGTTTTTTGGTGTGCTTTTTTAATGTTTGAAAATTATCAAAGTGCTTGTTTATCTTTATAATTTTCAGTTTATACACCCTAATGAAAGGCAAAAATAATCTTGGCAGTGTTATAAACAGATGTGAGAATTTTCAGAGGTTAGTTTACATTAGTGCTCATATGTCTTGGGAAAATCTAATTTTTTTTGCATACAGATCATTGTATTCATGTAGCTAAAATTATTGCATAATAATTTTTTCAGAATGGTTGTAGATTTACAGGTATAGAATAGTGTCCTTGATTCTGAAGACATAATCTCAGTTTCTGTTAAGGTAGTCAGTTTGCAAAGGAAAAATAACATGTAACTATATGTATTGTGAGATGAAAGAAGGCACTACTTTTTTCAAATATGTAGTGTTTAGGAACTTCATTTTAGTCAAATCTAGAAGAAACTTGTGAAGAATAACTACTGAGATTAACTCTTTGGTTCATATCCTTTTGAATTTATAAGATATTAGTCCTGTTCAAGTGTGTTTTTTTTTTTTTTTTTTTTTTAAAAAGTGTGATAACTGTTACTGTGATTGGAAATAGAGACTGTTAACGTGTGCTGTGACCCACTGGATTCTGTTTCCAAAATGTCACTGTTATCTTCTTAGGTGTACGAAGTGCAGGTTCCCTTCCTCTCCACTGACACAGGAGCAGGACAGGCCTGTATGAGCATGCCCAGTGTACTGTGTGAAGTCTGCCTGTGGGTGCCCTTCATGGTGCACCCAGCCACGGCCAGTGAGAGGGACTTGCCTCCCACAAAGGGGTGGACGTCAGGGAGGCTGGAACAGGTCATACAGCTCCTAGGCCCTCACTTGAGGGTTCTTTGCTAGTGGGAATGTTGGAAAGGTTTATAATGCAGAGGAAATATTAATTCAGCTCTGTGGATTTCTATTGCGTTTAAGACTTTATAAGAAGTAGAAAAATTAGGCTTAATTAAGAGGATTTTGGACTAATTTTGATTCAGAATTTGAGCTCTTCCCATTAGTGACATCAAGGCGAGTCTTCTCTTAGTTTTGCAGTATTCTCTTAGATCTGAAAAGGTGAGGAGGATATTTTTTTTATTTCACCACTGTATTTTCTTAAAACATGAGTTTGAAAGAACCCTCTGAATATATTCAGATGAGTCAGCTATATTCATCTCAACTGCTTTCTCCACAGATTTTTGTTTTTATTGCTGGGACCAGCAGGAAAAGCTCCACAGTACCATGAAATTGGAAGATCAATAGCAACACTTATGACAGATGATGTGAGTGATCTATTTTAAACACTTGCAGTTAAAGACGTCTACAATAATGTATTTACCAACTGTTTTCAATAAAATGTATTCTGAACGGACAGTTTAAAGGGGGGGGGAAACAAACACCAAAAACAAACAAACAAACAAAACCCCCCACCAAACTGGTTAGATGAGAAACTGAAAACATTTATTTCTTGTGTCTGTGAATGGTAAACTAACTTGTATGTCTTGAAGAAATCCTAAGTGTATTTCTGAAAAACAATGGATTTAATTTGTACATTAAATTAGGAAATAGAAATATCAAGTAAAACTGCATCAGAGATGAATCACTGTATGTTGAGAAGGGAACAGCAAACTGTGTAAGTGTTCAGGACATTAAGTTCTAGAATGCATGCAACTGAGTCATCACAGATATTTTTTTCTTTAAAGCAGGGTCAAATACGTAAAATTAGACTTTTACTAGGCATTTGAAGTCTCATGCTTAGAGCTCTGGTGGACGATTTTTAAGAGCACAAGGGAATTGGGACTTAAGGATTTTTTATCTTACTGAGCAAAATTAGGATTTTTTAATTCTGACTTGAGCGCCACCTACTGAATTGTTGATAATTATTAGGGTTATCTGTCAGAAATGCAAATACTTCATTACTCTAGAACAATTTAAAGTTTAGAAATATAAAACAAATTGGTCATTTTACAACTGGGGAACTAGTCTATGAATACAGCATTTAGTTCAGTGTGAGAACTGAATATTAAAAGCTTTAGTTACAGTTTCTAATTTTTTTTAGGCAGGCTGACTTTTAGGAATGCTGTAGATCACTGAAGTAGAAAAATATACATTATTCAGTGGTCTCAAAAGAGACTTAAAAGATCTGATTTACAATTAGAAGACTTAATGCTCACGTTTTTGGAGACAGGCAGTTCAGGTTTCAAACGTGCAAAAGCAATTTAGGATAATCTTTTGCAAACAGGGTTTTTTTTTTAATAAGAAAAATAGCATTTTTTTTCCTCTCTATTAAATGCCTCTTGGGATTCAGGGATTTCTGTGTGGGTGTTTTCTGTGTCTCAGTTTTTTTTAAAATAAGAATTGTTTGTCAATTCAAAATCTGTATTGTGGTCTGTAAAACAATGTAAGGTTTTCTGTGAGTAGGAGGATTGCTTTCATGTGCTTCTTAAGAAGTCTTTTGAAATTAATTAAGATAGAGATATAAAAGTGAAGTTCTTAATAAAAACTTGTGGGAAGCAATAAACCCCAAAAGTTTAAAGGTTATTTAAAGTATTTTTGTCCTGATTTAGTATAGTGTGTGTGTGTGTGTATATGTATGTATAGATATATACATATAGGGAGAGTATAGTACTATGTTTAACATCACATATATAGTGTGTGCATATATATATAGAATATAGTACTGTATTTAGTATAGTGTATATATATATGTGCCACAGCATAGTTTCACGATGGCTGTAGGGCAGAATTATTTGGGCAATACTACATGAGCTTGATTTACTGAATATTAAAGATAAGCTTTTTAATTCATTTTAGAAATGAACCAATATTTGTCTTGAATTTGAAGATATAACTTACTTATTTTATGTGTGCATACAGGTAGTCCTTTATGCAGAAGTATGCAAGTAAAGTAAATGCCTAAATTTTGAGGACCTTGAAAAAATTTTCTATGCCTTGTTAAATATAATGAAGTATTCCTTGTAATCACTTCTTTTTTAAAAAAAAAAAAAAAGGAATGTTGGGTTCTTTCTTCTTGTAGGTTTTCCATGATGTTGCCTATAAAGCAAAAGACCGAAATGATTTGTTATCAGGAATCGATGAATTTTTAGACCAAGTGACAGTCTTGCCTCCAGGAGAATGGGATCCATCGATACGAATTGAGCCACCAAAAAGCGTTCCTTCCCAGGTAAAAGGGGGGAAAAAAGTCCAGTAGAGAGCTCTGGTAATTTTTACTTTGAAAATGCCATTTCCAAATGCAAGTAAATAGTGTACTGAGTATAGATTTTAATAAAGCCTCAGGAAAGCCCCCACATCCATTTGCAGCAAAAAGTGGTTTGTCCATTTAAACCAGGTTAATCAGTTTTCTACTGTTCTTTTAAGTAAATTGTGTTTACTATATTTCCTTTTGTAGTATTAAAAAGAGTTCATGTGAGAGCTTACAGAATTGGTCTGAAGTTGTACTTAGGTTCCTATAAATTCTATTGTAAAGCTAACAATGATTAGCAAGTTTATTTTAATTCTTAAAGATTTGTCACTTGCATGCAACATTGATTGCAATATTTTTGTTCACATATAATGTTCACACGAGTGTTCATGAATGACATTGTTCAATTGTGATCTAAGCTTAGAATGAGTGCTGGGGGGAAGCCGGACCTTAGAGAGACTCTGATTTCTTCCCTTTCTCCTACTTGGCAACTGAGGAATTCCTGCCATCATGTTCAAAAGTCAGGGGAGAGACCAGTGGTTTTGATTCAGAAGGTTGACATTGGTGTCAAATCCAGTGGTGGTTTCCGGGAGTGGCTGGAGTGGAAGGTGTGACTGCAGTGCAGTTTATTCATGAGTAGCCTGGGGCTACTACTTAACACCTTTTCAAAATAAGCAGGGCTTGGGGCTTTTTGGAAGACAAATTAGGCTGAGAAATTTATGAGGAGCTGATGAACAGCTTGCTCAATTAGGGGAGTGACTTGTCATTTGTGCTGGAATGACTTCTTATTTGTAATTCAGCTAACTACTGTGTGTGTCACAAAGTGAGGTCAGGTTTTGTTAGACACTGGAGGCTTCTGCTCTGGAAATGATTGAGAGGGTGAAAAAAAAGAATCCTAGGCCTCATAGTTGAGCCTCTACTCTGTCTTGAAAAGGTAGGCTTTGTTTCTTCGAGTCTCAGGGACATTGTGTGTAGAAAGAGAGAAGATTAATTCTGTTGTGCAAGGTGCTAATAAGATCTTTTTGACAGTGTTGTCTATTTGTCTGTGGTTAACAGAAGATGAATGTGGCAAATGGAGGACTGCTGATAAGCTGGGAACATGAAAAAGCTTTGGAAGGCATAGAGTCTGTGCATACTGCCTTTTGAATTATACTTTTTAGTGTAAAGGCAGTCCTGAAGTATGATGATACATATTTTTTTTTTTTTTCCTTAATTTTTTTCGATAGGAGAAAAGGAAGGTACCTAAATTTCCAAATGGTTCTACTCCTACAGGAGAGACTCTCAAAGAAGAAGGCCATCATGCTGGACCTGAACTTCAGAGAACTGGAAGGTGTGTTCACTTCCCTAAATACTAGCTACCATAAAGAAATAAAAGTGATAAATATTGATGGTTTTTAGTGATGACATTAGAACATAAAAATTGTGGTATAAGTGTTACAGTGCATCCTTTTTCCTTTTCAAGTGTTGGATTCTTGCCTATAAATGCTAATCTGCTTAAAGCATGTTCAAGTCTCTGGCAATGTTTCTCAACACATTTGAGAAGGATATCATATAAGATGCTGCCTCATTTAACTAACTGATTTTTATGAGTTGAGTTTTAATTTTTAATTGCCAAGAGCATGCATTATCAGAATTATAGCAGGGATATATAATTTTCAGTATTGGGCTAGGTACTAAAAATTTCCCTTAATGCAAATGTGTTTTCTAAAACATATATGAAATGGAAAAACAAGGAATACCAAGTGGGAAAAGAGTGCTTTGGTATTGCTTAGATTTCAGGTTTGGTTACGTTTCTTTTAGATCTAAGGTAAAATTGAAGGAATTTCTTTCAGCTGAATTGCATTGTTGTTATTTGTTCTGAAATACTGCCAAAAAAGTCCCCAACACTGGAAATACATGGTTAAGATTAAACCTTAACACCTCATGAGAGGGTAGAGCTTGAATCAGCTGAGAAAAATCTGAAAAAGATGTTTCATGTTGTTATCCCCAAAATAATAAACTTCCAAACAAAATGCCCCTTTCCCATACCTTTGCAAGAAGGACTTTACAACATTTGTGTTTGTTTCTATGATTTTGACTTTTACACTTTTTGCCTTTTTGCAGACAATATGTGAAGCTGAGTTCATTTCTGTCCACAGAATTGTCTGTAGATGAGACAATTTTTTGTAGATTCAGATTATATCTAGCATTTTAGAGTCCTGAATTTTTTTTTTTTTTTTTTGAAATGGCCAAATCTTTTTAATTTCTTGCTAATTACCCAGTTGCACTGACTTATATATGTTTGGGCTTTTTTTTCCGCTTGTAGAATATCTCTGTACTCCAGGTGAAAACACTGTTAAAAATGATAGACCTAAGTTTATTTATGGACCTAACCATAGGGATGTAGAGATGCTGAATAAAAAAGCTACAATAACTTACTGGAGTAGTAATTAGTAATATTCAAATGTATCAGTGCAGTGGTCATGGCTGAGGTGTAGCATGTTTCTTCTGTTCCTTGTTTTGGATATCGTAAGACAAATTTGACTCAAAATATTATTTAGGTAAAATCGTTTGCAAAGATATTTTTTCAGTATCTAGCCCATATAAAGAAATACCTAGCCAGCTTTTAAAACTGTGGATAACCTGCTTTACTGTACTGGATTGGAATAGAATAAGATTCTCATTTACATTTTAAACTGTTATGCTTTTATCTACATTGTGAAGTAGCTAATTTGTGCTGGCAGTAGGCACTGGCAGTCATGTGTAGCCCATAGTATTGAACTAGCTAGAATCCTTTAGTGTACAGTTTGACGAGTTTCATCTCACCTATTTAGGCTTTTTGGTGGTTTGATACTTGACATCCAAAGGAAAGCACCTTTTTTCTTGAGTGACTTCAAGGATGCATTAAGCCTGCAGTGCCTGGCCTCGATTCTTTTCCTATACTGTGCCTGTATGTCTCCTGTAATCACTTTTGGAGGGCTCCTGGGAGAAGCTACACAAGGCAGAATAGTGAGTACAAAGAATGGTAGTGGCCAGGCTTTTAGACCTTCAGAGGCAAGTCACTGTGTGCATTTGTCTCATTTATTTATACTTGTATTTGAAGCATTTACCCACAGCACTTGGTTAGCCTGCCCCAAAGCAGATCTTCCCCAAAAGGTAATTGCTGTGGAAAATGTGGGGAACCCATGTGAGCAGGAGAAGATGCACAGTGGAGGTAAAAAATGTTTATCCTGCCTTATTGGATGAATGGCTTCATGAACTGAGAAAAGGCTTGCATTGCCTTCTTTTTGGCTATTTAAAAATAATGAATAGCAGTGAAGGTGCACCATCCCACTAGGCCTACTTTAGGCAAAGTCAGAGACTCAAGGTGGATAGCCAAGAACACGTCCCGGCCTTGAGCAGTAGGCCTACGAGGATGATACTGCCTGCAGTGATAGGTAGCAGTCCATTGTGTGTTGAAGTAATGGATAAGACATGTCTCTGCTTCCACTAATGGTACGTTGGTAATATCCTAAGGTTTATGAGCAGAAAATACTCTTTGTTGTAAACAACTTGAATATAAAACCATAAAAAAAATTTTATAGTTTCATATTGGGCAGCAGATAATGCCAGCCCCTTTTATCCAAAATATGTCTGCACTTCCAGTTTTGAAGGAGGGAATACTTAACATCAGCAATGTTAATAACTTCATGTTTGTGTTGATTGGCTTGTGAGTAAAACAGTTTGAAGTGTATTTTCTGGTTTTTAAATCTATCCCAAAGAAACAAGCTCTGTGCTTTGGGGGAGGGAATGACATATTCAGACATGTCCTTTGCAAATGTTAATATTCTGGTAAAGGCTGTGATGCTACAAAATCCTTCTTGATACTTAGATCAAGATTTTAAGCTTTTACTATATTAAAAATTTTTAACTATTTTATCTCTTTCGAGTAGTACTGTTGACTCCTATTTTTGTTTATTGATGTAACACTTCAAGTTGATAGCAAATACAGAAATGAATGATACTTTTTCGTGCCATGTTTTTGCCATTCTAAATGCAGGAAGGATTATCAAAGTGTTGGTGTAATTTTTGAATGTGCGTCATATAAAATTATGGAAATATGCTCCTTGGAAAGCTTGATTCATAAACACCTTCTTTCTTTTAGCTGTCTGGATTTGTTTGCGGGTTTGTTCCTGCCTTCAGATACTTGGTGTACATCACTGAATATAAAATTTAGTTACTGCACACACATGTTCAAGCACAGTAGCTGACATTGTAAGGTACACAGTTTGTGTTTGAAACCTTCCCTCACATTCCCAGAGGTCATCACCTCCACAGTACTCCTGTCCCTGCCACCCTGATTGAGAGCCCCGAGGTTAATGCATTGACTAACCAAAAGCGTGAATTAAAAGGTCACAGAACAAGAGATGGGGATTATATATGTACTTTTTTTTTTCTAATGTAATGAACAAAAGACTCATGTTTTCATTTTGAATAGCCCCAGTTCAGCAAACCATTTTGTCCAGTTTTAGATGCTTTCCTGAATTGGAGCTTACATTTGCATAAATACTGTTTTCTTAGGCTTGTGTAATTGCAAAGTATCAAATACTTAAATCCCACCAGGAACACTTTAATCTATAATCCAATATTTCTCGTACTTGTAAATGGTGTAGTTAACTGTTTTCAAGGAACTTTAATATAATTTCAGTATCTAAAAAGTTCTGCCCTCTTTTGGAGGTGCGCTTTAACTCCTTTTTTAGCAGAAAAAGTGATAGTAAAATTTAAGTCAAGAACTGAAGTAGATATCTTACTTCAATGAAAAGAAATGCATTACCAGGTGGGACATTGGTTTGCTCTCATCTGCTTTGGTGTCATGTATACATAAACCAGTATTGTTTGGTAATTTCCCCTGCACCTCTACCTGTCAGTTTTTTTCTTTTGTAATGCTTGGTTGGCTGATGCAGGTTTGGTACGGCACACACCGTATCATGTTTTGGTACAGGTATGTTGCAATATATCTACCTACCTATTTTCTTTGCAGACACAGAATTCTTTCCACAAACTACATGTTGAGTAACCTTCTTAAAAAAAAAAAGTAGTAATTGTTAGTAGTTTTTTTTCTTCCAGAGCTAGCAGGACTAGTAACTAGTTCTCATGTTTTTGGATGGCTTGATGTTTCTCAAGAGTGAAGTTTTCAGAATCTTTTTTTGTCCATGGTATTGTTACTGCAAAACTGTGTTTAGTTATTGTTGTCTCAAATGTAAATATTAATTGCAATGTTTTTACATCTTGTCGTGTTTCTAAGTTAATGCATCTTAAAACTATTTATGCAGATGTGATGCAAAAGACTGACCTGAAAGGCATACTTAGAGCAGTGTCTTTTCCCCCAAACAGAGTGCAATAGAGTCTCTCTTTGGAGCCTCATTAACTGGGATTGCCTATTCTCTCTTTGCTGGGCAACCTCTTACTATTTTGGGGAGCACCGGACCAGTTTTAGTATTTGAAAAAATACTATTTAAATTTTGCAGGTAAGTGGTTCTTGAATTATCTTGATGCAATTCCTAACTTTCTAGCCTATTAGAATAGCTGTATTTGAAAGCAGATGTGTGTTTAAAGTAGATATCAGTGAGGAACTTAAATGCAGCAGCAAGAGACTGAGAGATGGATGTGGTTTGGCAAAGCTGTGAGGCACTGGTGAGCCTTAATGAGAAAATCGGCAATTAGAAGTGGCTAGGACTTAAAGAAAAGTTATGTTCTGTATGGAGATGTTGGCTTTGATTCTGCAGTGGTAAACAGGGATTCATCTGCCCTCTAGAAGAAAGCATCTAGCTAGTTCTGGAAAGAACATTCCCGTGAGGCTTCCCAAGCCTAGGCAGTTGCACCCTCAGCCCTAGGAACACCTTGCAGTATTGCTTTGCTTTGGTAGAAGATGAGACAGAAACGTTACTGCTTTATTCGGAACTAAGGATGAGGAAAAGCAGTGAATGCCTGTAGAGCTTGGCCTCATTATCTGTGTGGAAATAGAATAGGGTATAGGTGATTGTTGCCCCAGGTAATAATTTCGTTTCTTTCATCATACAGGGATTATGATCTTTCCTACCTCTCTCTGCGAACTAGCATTGGTCTGTGGACTGCATTTTTATGCATAGTGCTTGTAGCCACAGATGCCAGTAGCCTGGTGTGCTACATCACTCGATTTACTGAGGAAGCATTTGCAGCACTTATATGCATCATATTTATTTATGAGGCATTGGAAAAGCTTTTTCATTTGGGAGAAGTGTATGCCTTCAATATGCACAATGATTTGGATAAACTGACATTATATTCGTAAGTACCAAGTTTCTATCTGTTAGTAAAATACATCGGGGAAATGTTTATAGTATAGAGACATACCAGTTATGAAACTGCAGTGTATGACTCTCTGTGGAAGAGCAGGAGGAATGTTGGGGGCGCTATGGGCATGAGAAACCTCAGAAAAATTCTATTCGGGAAGCTGCAGAATTGTGGTTGAAAGCGGTGAAGGGCTGTGACAAAGCTTGCTTTAACTGCAGCTTTATTAAAGGTCTTAAGTATGATAAGAGATAAATCTCCTTGGTCTCTAGACGATCCTAAGAGATTTAGAGGGGCTGGGGGCAGCTGAACTCGTCTTTTAATAGGTGCTCCAGTGACAGCCCATGACTGCAGGTCCGACACCAGATGCAGGAGCGGCCTGTTGCTGGAGGTCTGGTCACGTTCAAAAGCAGCCGTCGGATGCACAAACAGCATGGTTTACTCACAAGCAACATACAGATTCTATAAGATTGCCTACGATAAATGTACTAAGCAGCAGACTAGCGCTAGAGCTCTAAAATGCAATGACAATTACAATAATAATCTTCCTGGGAAAATACACTCAGTGTAGCTGTGGCCACAGTCTTGCCGAAAGGTGTCCCTTCTGGGGAGGGCCAAGGAGAACAAAACCTGTCAGTCTGTCCCTACGACTCGGTGCCCAATGCTCATCCCACTGTGAAGGACTAAACCACGGAGTGTCTGTCTCAAAGATAACCTTGGATGGAGGACTGCATGTGGCAGAGCTGTGTGACCTGGGCAGAGCCTATCTGGGCCATGGACCATGTTGTCAGGAGCCAAGCACGTGTGTGAGTCAGGGGCTGTCCCAAAAGCCCCGGGCACCCCGCTGGCCTGTCCCCCCCAACCCCAGCTGGGTGGCTAAGACACAGAGACCTTTTGGTGAGACGCTCTAGTGGGACCCTGCATGGGGTACTGCATCCAGCTCTGTAGTCGTCGGCACAGGAAAGACGTGAATGTGTTGGAGCAGGTCTAGTGGAGGGCCACAAAAGTGATCAGAGAGATGGAGCACCTTCACTGTGAGGAAAGGCTGAGAGAAGTGGGGTTTTTCAGCCTGGAGATGAGAAGCTCTAAGGAGACGTCACTGCAGCCATTCAGTACTTAAAGGGGGCCTATAAGAAAGATTTAGACTAGATATAAGGAAGAAATTTTTTACAACAAGGGTGGTGAAATACTGGAACAGGTTTCCCAGAGAGGTGGTAGATGCCCTATAGCTGGAAATATTCAAGATCACGTTGGATAGCGCTCTGAGCAACATGATCCATTTGATGATGTCCCTGCTTACTGCAGGGGGATTGGACTACCTGACCATGAAAGGTCTCTTTGAATCCAAAACATCCTATGATTCTATGGTCCACGGGTCCTGCCAGGAGCTTTCCATGGAGTCACAGCCTCCTTTAGATGTATCCAGCTGTGCTGGTATGAGGTCCTGCACAGGCTGCAGGTGGATATCTGTTCCACTGTGGACTACCATGGGCTGCAGGGGGATATCTTGCCTCATTATGGTCTTTATCATGGGCTGAAGGAAAATCTTTGCTCTGGTTCCTGGAGTACCTCCTCCTTCTTCAATGACCTGGTGTCTGCAGAATTGTCTCTCATATTCTCACTCTTCTCTCCTGTCTGCTGCTGCATGGCACTTTTTATGGGGTTATCACAGAGACACTACCAGGGTTACTGATGGGCTTGGCCTTGGCTAGTGGTGGGCCTGTCTTGGATCTGACTGGCATTGGTGCTGCTGGACATGGAGGAAGCTCCTAGCAGCTTCTCACAGAAGCCAGCCCGATAGTCCCCCTGCCACCAAACCCTTGCCACTCACACCCAGTCCACTACCTTTTGGTGTGCAGCTGTACCACCTCTGCATTACAGGAGCTTGCTTATTTGGTGAAATTAGCATTGAGGACTTTTCATACTATGTGTCTTGACACTTGGTGGCTTTTAGGTTTTGATGATACGGTCAAATTCTGCTTTATCTTTTGCTGCTCGGTGTGGAGTTTCCAAGCTTAAAAATTTTAGGATCCAGTTATTAAAGCAGAGCATGTTTGCTTCTTTTCTAAGTTCCCCATACATTTGTGCTTTGCAAATCTAGTTTCTCTTTGCCCATGCACCTTTACTGCTATTTTCCTTCTATACTTTCACACTACCAGGATGCAGGTTTGCCCTCCCACAGTTCTTTGTTTTCCAATATCTGGATGAATCTCGTAGAAAAAGACTTATTTCTTGCTTGTTATCTATTTGTCCTCTTCTACATATATGTTTACCTGTTAAGCTTAGGTTTTGGTGTACTTGAATACTATCACTTGAAAACGTCCCATTAAATCAATATTCAGTGCCTTGTGGTGTGTTTTTTACTGACATGTACTTCTGTCAACCTGTTTGACAGAAAGGGTTCTGCAGTTCAAGTTTGGAAACCACTGCAATAGGGAGGGGCACTTGCTCTTATTCAAAAAGTTATTAAAAATGCAGAATATGCAGTTGCTTTAAATCTGATCAATTTCTGCATTTATGTCTTGAGTTACCCCAGTACATACTCAAAAAGTCTTAATTCAGGGTGACCAGTTTTGGTCACATGTAGGTCAGGAGGCATACCAAATAAAAGATCAATGGCTCTACCAAAATTTTAGAAGAGAATCAGAAACATCTAGAGGTTAATGACATCTCTGGTTTGAAAAGGAGTTGCTGAAGCTGTCATCTACACCATTTTTTTCAAATGAAATAGTTTCAATCTCTCTTTTTTCTAATGCTGGTGTACAGTAGGACTAATTGAAATTTGGCTTGTTGTGGGATGATATGCTGTATAGAAGTCTAAAAACCTGAGTTTGTACACAATCATAGAAAACTATTTGCACCAAATTAGTCCAACTATGTGGAAATCTTTAGAAATAATGCATTATATGTTAGTATGGGGTTGTTGGAAGGTGGTGTCATTTGCATTTTTATCTGTCTTTTATTCACCATATGTAGAAGTCTGCATATATTATCTACTTCACTGTATTTTTCAGATCTCATTCTATTCAAAAACTACCAGATCAATCATATACTGAAATCAACATCTTGCCTACTTCTAGTTCTTGAAAATACATAGTTGATGCTTTTTTTGTACAATCTTATTAAACCTCCTGAGCAGTTGCTTCTTTGATTCTTCATTTCTGTCACCCCATCTACCCAGTAATAAGAGTTCATGCCATGTAAGAAGTTATCTTGTACTACTTTCATAGAAGGTTGGGCTAAACCAGTTTAAATTCTTCAGGATGTTTTGCATCACTGCAAATTCCTGCATTTTGGAACATATAGTGTAAAAGCATGTAATTTTTTTTTTGTTTGTTTTCCTTTCCTCAGGTGTGTATGTTCTGAGCCTGAGAAACCCAGCAATGAAACTTTGCGGGTGTGGAGGAGTATGAATAGGTCTGTGGAAAACATAGCGTGGAGTAACCTTACAGTTTCTGTGAGTACCTAGAAGCTCTCTGTGGGGGTGTGTATGTATGTATAAAAAAGACATAAAGAGTACCAGTTCTGATAAATACTTTTTTATTTGGTTTCTTACTTGACTTGAGCCTGGACTGTTTTCTTTAAAACTGTATTTTTGAACTCTTTTATTCCTCCCACAATGCTTAAAACAGTCATTGTTGTGATCTGAATGAGTGAGTCCATAACAGTAAGTGCTAATACCATAAATGTCTGCCTGAGGAAGCCTCTTTAATCCTGGTAGGCAGATCAGTCTTTTTTCTGAAGTGAAAAAATAATGTCATGATTTATTATGAATTTATTATTAATATTTATCATATTAATATGGTGAGGGGAATAAACAGGAGATTGCTTCCTTCACTTGCCTGGAAAAGATGAACAAGTATTTCTAAGAATATGTGAAAATGGGAGTCTGCAGTTAAAATGTGGTAGCAAACAAATTTCATTAGTTTGTTAGACATTTATATAAAACCACAACAAAGAAACAACCTAAATATTTGAAGAAAATAATTATTTGGAAAATTGAAGGTTAAAAGAAAAGGGGAAGAACTATTTGAAGGAAGGGGCATGAACGTTACTTCTGAACAGTTCCTTCTGAACTGGATATTTCATAACAATACCTAATTTTGTGGGTAGGTGAAGAGGAAGAAAGTTATCATGTGGAGGTGATACTCCAGGCTTTTAGGAAGAAACATTTTTGTTGATTCATAATTTCCTTGGATGTGATTCAGTTGCCAAAATGCAACTGTCTACAGACATTTTACAGACCCTGGCATCTGGTTTCTGCATCTGCTATAGATTTTGTGTTGTATTTGCTTACTGTGCCTACTTGTGCCATCTTAGGCTGTCCAAAATGGCAGTAGATATCCACTTATGGCCTATACTTGTGGGCAAGCCTAGATTTTCATGCTGAAAGTAGGTGTGCTGCACAACAAAAATACTATGAAAAACCTTGATACTTGAGTTTTTGCTGTAGTGTTTTCTATGTACCACCAATGGCTCCTAGTCTACAGCAATCACTTAAGATGACAATTCAAAATCTTCGGTCTTCCTAGAGAGACAGAACTGATCCAACATTTAGTGTTTCTTATAATCAAAGTAGATTATGAACAGGGAGAATTTTTGTCATAAGCTAAATTTTTGATATATTAACCTGTTTAAAGACTAAGATTTCTACTATTACTAGAAACATTTTTCCTTACATTTGAGTTAATCTCCTTTTGGAAGTCTTTTTTTCCTTTTATTGTATCAGGACAAAACAAAGGCAAGAATAAAGAGTTGGGAGAAACTGAGGAGGTCCTTTTTTATATTCATTAGTTTAAAAGTTCTTGTTGGAAAAGTTCTGCTTTTCCTGGGCTTAGTCCTCAGTCTTTATTTATATTCTCAACTTTGTGATGCATTGAGAAACAGAACAGAAATTATGTGAATACAGTGAAGTTCTTTGTTCTTCTACATATCCCAGAATTCTGGAATCCTGAAATGATCAGTGCTGGTTACTTCTGGAAGAGACAGCACACTCTCTGGGCATTTTGGGATGAGGCAATGAAGGAAGGAAACCCCCCTTTTGGGATTGTGAAAGTTCTCAAATATGTTTTATATCAAAAAGCTACTAAATTAATAAAAGATAGAAATTTAAGGAGTTTTTCTCTTTGCAGGAATGTTTAGAATTTCATGGTGTGTTCCGTGGATCAGCTTGTGGCCATCATGGTCCATATATTCCAGATGTTCTCTTCTGGTCTGTCATATTATTCTTTACAACATTTTTCCTCTCCTCCTTCCTTAAGCAATTCAAGACCAAACGCTATTTCCCAACTAAGGTAATTCGGATTAGAGACTATTGTTATCTTGTGATAAATGGTAGTATAACTTAACAGAGTTGGATTTTCTGTTTTGCCTCAGAACTTTGTATTGAGAGATTTAAGACAGAAGAAGAAATTAAAACCAGAAAAATGACTGAATAATTTAAAAAATGAAGACATCAGGGGAAAGAAATTTGCTGCAGAAAATTCAATGCTTACTCTTTACTTTCCTATAATTACAAGATGTTCTAAACCTGAGAAGACCTAAGCAGTCTGGCTGCCCATATTGATGGGTATTGCCAGGTATTATTTAGAGAGATAACACTGCTGCTGTTTCCTCACCTAGCCAAACAGAACAGTTGATCACATTCTCAGCACTGCTGACTTATGAAGGGTTCTGAGCAGTTCCTCAGGGGATTAATATATAAGAGGCTAATGTAATGATTGTCCTTGGACTGATTTACACAACTTAGTTCTGCTAGCAAAAATAAAGCTGTTAGATTTTCTATAAACATTGTGTTCCTAATAAAGTCACCTCTGATAACCTGAGTCTGTTGCAAATTGTCTCCCTCCAATCTATCAAAAAGCTCAAACATCAAAGAATACTGATTTCAGAACAATTCAGTGATGTTATTGAATTAAGCTACTAGAGACTAGCTGTGATGGCACAGCCTCCTAGTAGGGTTGAGGGGACAGGAAGATAAGAAAGGAGTTACTTAAAACTATTTACTTCTTGCAGTAGGTCACTTTTAAATGAGATAATTGGATGAACAGTTGTACACAATACTTACCTCCTGCAGCTTCATGCTATGTTGTCAGGCAGCTTAAATTTTAAAATAAAAAGAGGAAATAAATATAGTGTTTTGTGGTTTAATATAATATAGACAGACATCACTATTCATAGGAGAGAAAACTATCTGCAACATGCAAGTGAGAGTGATGAAAGCACAAGAATTAACACAAGTCTTTTCTTTACAGGTGCGTTCTACCATCAGTGACTTTGCAGTATTTCTGACCATAGTAATCATGGTTTTGATTGACTACCTTGTAGGAGTACCTTCTCCTAAGCTTCATGTTCCAGAGAAATTTGAAGTAAGAAATAAAACCTTTTAAAAAACTTAACTTTTAAAGCACTTGCAATTTCTTAGACAGTAGAATGATAGAATTGTATAGAAAGGGAAATTTACCTTTTTTAATTTACTGTGTAGTTGATGAAGTAATCTCACTTTCCTGTTTTGGATGTGTGTCTCACGATAGAAGAAACTATGCTTTATACTATAATACCACTAAAAAGGAAGCATTCCCTTCTGCAGATGTGCAAAAGTGAAAAGAATGGAATGGACTTTTAAGTTTTTTTCCCTTATAAATGCTAGATTCCCGTGTAACAGTTAAGTCTTTTGGTCAAAGCCTTTGGGGAAAAAAAATCTAAACACATATTAATAAGAGATTGTTGATCTGTTCATTGCAGCTGTTTGTAGCAATAAGCCCTTCATTTTATCTTAGTAATTTAATTCTTATTGTTGATGTTGTTTCTTTCAGCCCACACGAAAAGACCGAGGATGGTTCATAGATCCTCTGGGAAGCAATCCTTGGTGGACACTCTTGGTGTCTGCTGTCCCTGCTTTACTCTGTACCATTCTTATTTTCATGGATCAGCAAATAACAGCTGTTATTATAAACAGGAAAGAGCATAAGCTGAAGGTAAGTCATTTTCACAAAACTCTAATGTTGTGTAAGTCAGATTTATTTTAAATCAGATTCATTTTGCAAGTCTGTGAAACATTATTAACAACTACTATATAAATGTATATATTTGCTAATAAAGAAAAACATAATTTTGTGGATACTGTCAAGTACTTCACTCTTGTAGTTACCTGTTATTTGCCAGCCAAGTTATAAATGTGGTATCATAATTTTATAAACTTCGTATTTATTTGCTTAATTTTACAGAAAGGCTGTGGTTATCATCTTGATCTTCTTATGGTTGGTGTTATGTTGGGGATATGTTCTATCATGGGCTTACCGTGGTTTGTTGCTGCAACTGTCCTGTCTATAAGTCATGTTAACAGCCTGAAGGTTGAATCTGAATGCTCAGCACCAGGAGAGCAACCAAAGTTTTTGGGAATCCGGGAGCAGCGAGTGACAGGATTGATGATTTTTGTCCTGATGGGACTGTCAGTGTTCATGACCTCTGTGTTAAAGGTAAGTCCATTTTTCCGTGTGTTTTCGTTGTGCTTTTGATTTTGTTACTGTGACCTACCAGTTTGTAATGTTAGAAAGTTTCATTATGTTAAGTAACATATGCCTGGACTCATTCTCAAATTGCTTTTTTAACAACAGGTGTTAGTTGAATAGAAACAATGGGGACAGATGTAGCAAAGTGAAATCTGAGCAAGCTAGAAATGCATTGAGTAGTGAAGAAAGAAACCTTTGTTATTGGTACCTGATTTTCTTGCCAGCTATTTTTTATTTTCTCAAGTCCATATTACCTAAAATAGTTCTTCTGTAGCTCTTGTGTGACCACATAAACAGAGAAAAGGGAGGGTGATAAAGATACGAAGTTACTGCAGCGGAACTCATACCATAGAATAATAGAATGGTTTGCAGTGGAAAGGACCTTTCAAAGTCATGTAGTCCAACCCCCATGCAGTGAGAAGGGGCATCTTTAACTACATCAGGTTGTTCAGAGCCCTGTTCAACTTGACCATGAATGTTTCAGGGTTTGGGCACCTACCATCTCTCTGGGCAACCTGTGTCAGTGTTTCAGCACTTTGTTGTAAAAAATTTCTTCATGGAATCATAGAATGGTTTGGGTTGGAAGGAATCTGAAAGATCATCTCTTTCCAACACCCCTGCCATGAGCAGGGACACCTCCCACAAGACTACATTGTTCAAAACACCATCCAGCCTGGTCATGAACACTTTGAGGGATGGAGCATTCACAGCTTCCTTGGGCAACCTGTTCCAGTGTCTTACTGCCCTCATAGTGAAAAACTTCTTCCTAAATTTTAATCTAATTTTAGCCTCTTCCAGTTTAAAGCCATTAACCCATGTCCTTTCACTATAAGACCTTGTAGAAAGTTCCTTGCCGGCTTTCCTGTAGTCTCCCTTAAGATACTGGAAGGCGGCATTAAGGTCTCCCTGGAGCCTTCTCTTCTCCGTGCTGAACAACCCAACTCTCTCAGCCTGTCCTCATAGGAGATCACTTTTGTGGCCCTCCTCTGGTCCCATTCCAACACGTCCGTGTCCTTCTGCTGGGTGCTCCAGAGCTGGATACAGTACTCCAGGGGGGTCTCATGAGAGTGGAGTAGAAGGGGAGAATCCCCTCCATCGGCCTGCTGGCCATGCTTCCTTTGATGTAGCCCAGGATACAGCTGGCTTTCTGGGCTGTAATTGCACAGTTCTGGCTCATGTGGAGCTTTTCATCAACCAGATCCCCCAAATCTTTCTCCTCAGGACTGGTCTCTTATCCCTGGTCTCCACTTGGACATCAAGCTGTGTACTGCAGATCTTTGTGTCCATTCAACCCGTTCCTTATCCACTGAGTGGTCGGTCCATCAAATCCATGTGTCTCCAATTTAGAGACCAGGATGTCATGCAGGACAGCACTGAACACTTTGCAGAAGTCCAGGCAGATGACATTGGTTGCTCTCTACTTATCCACCAACACCGTAGCTCTACTGTAAAAGGCATAATTTGCCCTTGGTGAAGCCATGTTGCTTGCCACCAATCACCTCCTCTTTTTCCATGTGCCTTAGCAGAGCCTCGAGGAGGATATATAATACAATGTAGCATAAGAGGATGTAATATAATAAAGCAGAAGGAACCACAACCTTTGGTTTAAAAAGGTGATTATCAGTTATGACATTGTTCATTTCTCATTCTTATCTTCATAATATTAAACTTTTTTTGATGTTTAATTTGTCAAGATTATCTTATGTATCATCACAGTGTAATAGATTTTGCAGGTGGTATTGTGGCCTCAGTTTACACTTTGTCTCTTAATTTGTATCCATAGTGCCCTTCTAAAGTCTTTATTGGAATAAAAGCAATAAGTTCAGTTGGCTTTTTGCGCAGATTTTAGTAAAATCCATTTAACTTCTGCTTTGTTGTTTTATATCCAGTAGTTAAAAGAAGAAATTAAAGAGCTGTCTTTTTCTTGCCAACATAGCAGATATGGCCTCAATTGCATAATTGCTAATACCTTTAAAGAACTTGGTACAGCAGCTGCTAATGGCTGTTTTAGCTTAGATAATGGAAGAAGCAAATCTAGGAACACCTAGCTACAGTTTAGTCATTACAGCTGCATATTATAAATTCTTAATAGTTGACCGTTCGTATGTGTTAAGGAATGTAAAAGTCTGAAAAAAAAAAAACAGTACCACTTTCTAAAAATGAGTATTCAGATTTGACAGTCTCTGGTTGAAAAACTAACAAGAGCTCAGCTGTGTAATGCAAATGATCTGAATCAGAATTATTGAAATAAATTTTGGTGTTCAAAAGCAAAGGATAAAGGTGCTTATTCTGAAACTAGACAGCCCATGTTTTAACAAATGAGTCTTGGAAATGAGTAGTTTTTATTCTTTTCATGGAAACAAGGCTAATAGGAATGAAATTATTACTGTTTAGTCTTTATGAAATGTTTTTCAATGTGATTGGCTGTTACTGTTCAAAAGAAGGAAAGAGATCAAAGCCTTGCATCTGTAGGTTGCTGTGCTTTTGTTCCATGTATGGATTTATAATTTAGTGCAGTAGAAGTTAACATAATAAAGTACTAGCATGTCAAATGATAGAGCTTACAGTGAAGACACCATCTTTTTTATGTGTATTTCTGTGTGTGTGTGTGTATATATATGTAGTAATGAGTCCTGAAGATATAGTATTTTTCCACACTGTTTTCTTTAGTAAAGGCTTTTGTTAAGGCTTGATAGTAGCCATTTGTGTTAAGACTGAGAATTGCATCTTGCCTGTCCTTTAGTCTGTTTTATGAATTCAGCAGCAAAGAAAGCTTTGCTTGCTCAATTGTGTAGGCTGCAGGGGTTTGATGCAAGTGCCACGAAGATCTGTGGAGAACTTCATCATCTTAGTAATCTTTAGATTGATCTTTCTGGAGCAAAATTTAACCCTGAATAATTTGCACTACTTCATAGCTCAGTAGGTATGGTGGGGCTTTTCTTTCTTCTGCTCCAGAAATGCAAGATTGGTAATCAAAACTAAAATTTCATATGGCAGTTCCATGAAGTTGATGGCGTCAATTCAGTTTGGATCAGATAGCAACATAAAGCAGCATGCTTAGCATAAATAGCAATATTCAGTGCAGCCTAGAAGGTCAAGTGAATGGGCAGTCAAGGTTGATCTACTTTTTTTAATCCTGGTGATAGGTTTGTTGTCTCTAGACTTTTTTTGCTGCTCAATGATGCGTGTATTTTCTGTATAAAGAGCCACAGCTTTTACAGATGTCACTTAAGTAAAACATAAAACAAAAACCAACTTAATCCATGGCTTTCATTGATATGAACTGTTGTGTTATGTTGATTCCACAAGTAACTTGTATGGGTGTTTTTTTTCCTTCACAGTTTATTCCAATGCCGGTTTTGTATGGTGTCTTTCTTTATATGGGAGTATCTTCATTAAAAGGCATTCAGGTAAAGTGATTTTAATGAACAACTTGCTTTTGTTTAACACGAAAGCAAAAGGAAACTGTAATGTTACTTTGTGAGCAACAAAACAGCCTCCCGCCCCACCCCCTTGAATGTTCAATGACCTTTGTTAGTATTAAATTTGGGATGAACTTATATTTCTGGAGTCGCATAAAAATGTTTATTTCTTTCCAGAGGGGAAGAAAATAATTAACTGAAGGATGATTTTATTTTTCAATGCAGTTTTTTGACCGTATAAAACTGTTTGGAATGCCTGCCAAACATCAGCCTGACCTGATCTATCTACGCTATGTGCCACTCTGGAAGGTCCATATCTTTACAGTGGTTCAGCTCACTTGTCTAGTCCTGTTGTGGGTAATTAAAGCCTCTGCAGCAGCTGTTGTTTTCCCTATGATGGTAAGTTTTCTGATTACTGGTTAATAATTTTCCAAGAGTAAGTTGATCATCCAGGGTCTCTTCAGAACATATTTGTTGTCTTAAGAAAGAAGGGAGTGGGAAAGAAACAAAAGAGTCTGTAGTACAAGTTGTTCACTTTCAAAGCACAGTACTTTGTTTCCTGGAAATGAGCAATCCAGTTGTGAATAACTATTGAAAGTGGAATTTATTTAACTTTGTGATAAGATTAAGCTAATACAACAAAAAAGGGCTTCAGTTGAAGAGTCTGAATGTGCTGAAAGTGTGTGTCCATTTTTGTTCATTTAAAGAGTTTAATTTAAATTATTCCATTTGTGGTTCCCTTAAGGTCCTAGCATTAGTGTTCATTCGCAAGCTCATGGATTTATGTTTCACCAAAAGAGAGCTAAGTTGGCTTGATGATCTTATGCCAGAAAGTAAAAAGAAGAAAGAAGATGACAAAAAGAAAAAAGAGAAAGCAGTAAGTATGAAAAAAATCAAACTAAGTTTGTTGTAAATGTCTAGAAAATATTCAGCAAGACTTAAAAGTGGCTGAACAGATGACCAAATACACATTTTGAAATTCCTTACTAATGAGATTTAATGCTAGAGGAACTGGCATTTAAGTTAAGGAAAAGTCATTTGTTTCAGTGATGCTATTATGAACTATGACTCTTATTTGTGATTAAAATTAGCAAGCAAATTGGAAGGAGGTGGGTTTTAGTGTGAAATGTTGTTTCTTTCAGCAGGTTAGAAGGAGAGAAAGGGGAGATGGAAAAGGTCCAGAGAAGGGCACTGGAGTAGGGATCTTTACCCTGCTTAAATTAATCACACAACTGTTCATCATAACAGGCTCATTTTGCTTGTGTGTGTTTGCAGAGCTGTAGTTAAAATCAGCTGCTAGCTACCAATAATAGGGCTCATGAAACTTCTCCATAAAAGTCTTAACCTAATTGTACACCAGCTAGCTGAATTCCTTACAAAACCTGTAACACCCTCTTT
>NW_008591347.1:59129-68727 GCF_000691845.1 Merops nubicus
CTACAAGGGTAAAACACTTCTAAGAAAAAAAGGTCTTAAATCATATTTCCTGCATTCCACTCCAGTACCATGGAGTAAATGAAAATTAACTGTCAGCATGAGATTTTCTGCTGCATGAGTGATTTTATAAACTTTTCACTTGGAATTTACAGGAAGCAGAGAGAATGCTTCAGACAGGGGACAGTGAAAGTGTACACCTTGCATATGGAGAAGCAAATTTGGATTTCCCTGTTAAAAACCTAAAATACAGGTATAATAAAATCTTGGTCTTTCAAGAGTTTTTTTTTTTCACATGCTGTAATTTGTTTTATGTTGTTTGTGTATGCATTGAACTATTTTTTTTCCCCAAGCTTGTGACTCAGCCATGATTAGGAAATATGGAGATTTACCTTGTGGTACTATAGTAGCATTTTTATGTTGCATTGTTCTTTAAAACCGCATCTTAATTATAAATCTACATGACCATCTTGAACAGATCAGATGACTCAATATCGACCAGCTGTACTCAAGGTGAAGAAGCTTCCTTGGTCAGTTTTCATGGAATACTTGTGTGCTACTGTGCATGAAATACTTAGTGTTAAGCAACTAATAGCATCAGTTGCGCCGTGTGTTTACCAGTCACTTGGATTTTTCAGAAAACATCTTGAGTGAGCAGTTCCTTGATGGTTTATTTAGGCTAAAGTCTATCATTTCTGTGACACAAAAATAAAAACCAACTTTAAAAGTTTTTAATTAAAAAGGTGATTTTCTGAAAGTACATGAGGACGGGGTTACCAGTTCTCTTCCAGAAAATGAAGGTCTGGACTTTCACTGATGGCAAGTTCCTTCAGTAATGGAAGACGTGTTGTCTCGGTCTGTATCATCCTTACTGGGGATGTATTCAGCTTAGTTGTTAGGTATTTTACAACTATTCAACATACCCAGAAGATGTGACAAATAAATGGCTTGTCAGCTTTTTTTTAACCTCTCCAATACTAATGATTCCTAGGTTAAAAATTTGCTTTCTTATCGATCTAAGGTAGTGTTAGGTCTACCCAAATCTGAGTTGGGAACAGTCAGATTCTTGGATTAGACAGAAACTTCTGCTGAGTGCTATTGTCTACTGTAGTAGCAGGCTTAATCAGACTTTAGCAACTCAAATGAAAATGCTAAATACTAAAGTTTTTTTAAGAAAACATTGAGTTGCCAATTGCTTCCACAGTAGAACTAGGATTTCTTCAGCAGTGCGTGGGTTTACCATATATTTCAGTCTTGTGTCTTATGGGGATTCCTGAAGAAAAAATGGCTTTTGAGAGATTTCTACACAATTTGAAGAATTCCTAAAGATACCCTGGAGTAGATTCTGAAGCTTAAGTATAGAACAGAACAGAAATTCTATCTACAGAAAACACCTGAGTCTGCTGTACATGTAACTGTGTGGAGGGCAAAGGGTGAAATAAGTTTTGAAAGCTTACCGTCTGTGAGAGTGAACTTACCTTCTGCAGGCAAAAAACCCTTGAAAAGTTTCTTTCCTGTGCAAGAAAAAAAAATGAACTTTAAATCTGTCTAGATGATTGGGACTTCTAATATTTTTTTTAAACTCATTTTAATCCTCAACTGAGTTTCCGATTTCAAAATTTTATTAATATCTACTCTTTTGCCATTGATTATTTCCTGGAAGTAAAATAATTCTGATTTACGAGAGCTTTAGCTAAACAGTGCGATTCATTTCATTATTTCTGAGTGTGCAGAATAATATTCTGAAGTTACAGACAATTTGGAAATGAGGTATCACTCCATTATTCTCAATGTCTTAGTAGCATCTATGTGGAAAAACTGTTTTAAGATGCTCTGTGACTAAGGCAGCTCTAGTGAGTTAAATCACCACATTTTTGTGAAGTATGTTTTTTAGAGATGAACTCAACTTGTGGCTGGGTAAATATTGAAAGAAGGCACAACTGATGTAAATGATGAGTGATGTTTAAGTAGAATGCTGTTGCAAGGTATTGAATACTAACCAGAAAGTCTGTTTGTTCTTTAGCATTGATCCCTCAGTTGTAAACATATCAGACGAAATGGCCAAAACTGCACAGTGGAAGGCTCTTGCCATGAGTACTGAGAATGCCAAAGTAACCAGAGCTAACCTGAGGTAGCTATAATCGCTCACGCGTTTTCTAACGGTGATCTTGTGTTTAGCAGCTAATCACTGTACTCCTATCTCTTGAAATGTATCTTGAAAAAAGTGATCAGGGGTGCTCTGTAAACCTACGCTGTCTTTTTCCTGTTGAGGAACCTGAATTTGAACTTCATTTTTATTCTTTACTCTGAAGTGAAACCATTTCTATGAGGGATTCCAATTATTTTATTAAATACACTATTAGAATTTTAAACTTACTCTTCATTTGCTTAATACAACTGTATGCTACTTGGATGGGTGTAGGATTTCTAAAAGCTTTACTAGAGCATATATGAGCAATGGGGATTGTTTGATCCTGAACATTACAAATGTCAGTGGGAATAAATGGTAAGTCCAGCACTTTCATTATTGCTTTAGGCTGCCCTGCCTCCTGTTTCTGTGGGGAGGTTGGTTGGGTTTTTCCCTAGCTCATGTTTAGTCTCTAAAAATTAAATCTGGATCAAATATTTCACATTCAAGGAAGGTAATATACTTGAATGAAGTATTAGACACATTAGGAGTCCTTGGTGCTATTAACATTTTCTGTAAGCTGACATACATTTTCTGTAATGGCCAGGAGCTTCTTTCTCAGTGAGATCCTCAACAAACAAGAAAGTCTGTGCAATGAATCTTTCTGCTCTTCTGTCCTAGTTCCTTTTCTTTCTGTCTGAATCTATCAAGGGTAGCAAACAAAATCCTGAATATTTATATGGAATAACTCTGACTTCCTGAAAGGCTTGTAGTTTACAGGGACTGGTATCTGTGAACTGTTCTATCTCAGTGCAATTATTGCTTAGTAGTCTCTATCTAGGAAAGAGGAGAGGACAGGCCTGTGCTATCCTACTGTCTGTATGTGCATCTTCTTTTGATCTGTTTCAGCCAAATCTGTCAAAGGAAGACAGGTTTCAGAGATACAAAACTGTCGAGTTTTGCGTAAAATTGCATCTCAGTGGAAGAGCTGGTGATGAAGGAGTGTGCATACATACTTGTCTAAGCTGTTTGGTACTCTTGAACTTAGGTAATATTCAAGCAGCAGTAGTGACTGTTATCCAGTCTGCTTATTCAGCACATGCATTGTTCCAAACCAGGCATGGAAATGCACTTTGTTTTGCCCAGACAGTAAGCCAAACAAAGGTGAAGGAGGAGACGAGGAGGTATAATAGGAAAAGCTGAAGAGACTCATTAATGCAGGTGCTGTTTTCAGTCGGTCTTCAGCCTGTATTATATAAACAGTTAAAAATGTTTAAATACATGTTTTAAATAAACATTTAAAAAACTTTTTTTAAAACTTAAGTGTCATATGAGCTGACCTGTCAGGAAGACAGATAATAGAGTCATTAAGTAACAGAGTATTTATGCCAGTACACCCTTGTATTTTAATGTTTCATTTTCTTTCATGCTAAGTTCTCAGAAATCTGTTAAAGATTTTGTGGGTGCTTCTAGCACATTATCTCACAGTCACTGTGTGTATAAGGCTTCAAGAGATACAAATGTGTATTTCTCTTTCCAGAAGAATTAAATGTTTGGATTTTGTTTTCATGAAGTTAGTACAACTTCATCTTGTGCTTCCCTGTTTCCTGAATGGGTTAACCCCCACATGGCAGGGGTCAGAATTAGGTGATCATTAAGGTTCCTTCCAACTGAAACCATTCTATTATTCTAAATTAGTGTAGAATTATATGCAGCACTAGCGCATATATATATATAAAATATATATCAAAAATTTGCAATGTTTTTTGGTCTTCCAGTCATATTTAGTATTACAGCTGTTTTTTGTATTTCACTCTAAGACATTTCCCTTTGATTCCGTAACACTTGAGATTAGTATGGTTAAAGTTGCATTTTGGAAGGGAACTTGCTAAAACTACAAACTGAAAATAAAGACTGCTGGTGCTGGAAACTGGCTCTTCCAAGAGGCCATCTGGTACTGTATGAGTCTGGAAAATGTTGGAAGGCAGGACTTCCTTGAGCCTTAGCTCAGCCTGGTTGCTGTTTTGAGGTATTTGTTACCCTTTCTTGTAAAGTGGGTGCTGGAGAGATGGAGCAGGGTCACCGCTGCTCAGTCAAAAGTAATTCCCAGTACAGCTTTCATCTCAGTTTCAGGCTTTTCTCTGTAACAGTCTTCGTGAGAGAGTGTGGACAGATGTTCAGCGCTGTGGTTAAAAAATGGTTCTGTAGGCACTGTTGTTTTCTGGTTTATAGGTTTCAGATAGGATGCAGTTTGAAGCAAGCAATGTCTTTTGGAATTCTGGATTACATGTTACGTGGGTTGGCGTTATTTCTTAAAAACCTTGCCTGTTCCTAAAAATCATAGTTTAGATTTTTTTTTGTCTTTCCAGAACTGATCCAGATTGTTTTTTTCTTTCTCCCTCCACCATCTCTCTTGTTTTATAGACTGCAGAGTCCATCTCACATTTTCTAAGGAATCCCAGAATTTTTCTCTTTGCATGAATTTGTTACAGTGTTTTTCCTTAAAGAGCAACTCCACAGATGCGTCATCTCTTCCAAAATTCATGCCTAGAGAATCCTTCCTCTTAATGCTGTTCCAATTTCTCTTCTACTGTCCTGTAACTGCCTTGGGATGTTCCTTTCTGTCCTTGGGTAAGCCACTGTTCAGTGACTGTGTCCCTAAGAGTGTTCAGGTGCCAGCCAGTCTGTGGTCCTTAGAGTCTCTTCCAACTGACACTTAATGCAGGTTTCTAACTGTCATCTACTGTTGCTACAAGTGAGGTTCCTCATTTTGAAATAACTAAAATCTTTTTCCAGTCTTGAACTATGAATAAAATTATTTCCCCAATAATTAAGCAATATTAATAGTATTGTTTGTTATGCAGTTTGAAGTATTTTTAACTAGACAGCTTTGTGGTATTTGTTTTTTTGGTTTTTGTTCAAAAGATGTTTTTCAAAACAATTTCAAATCAGTAGAATCGTTAAAAAGCTCTGTAAATAGTATTTACAGGTGAGAGCCTGGTGATTTCTCCCTGGAAGCTTGTGCTGTTAGTGCGAAGAGTATTTAACAATTACTAGAATGTAATAGAAATGTTTCATTATAAAAATATCCTTCCAGAAATACTTTGTGTTCATTGTTAAGTAAAACATGTTTGAAATTAACCTTTACTCTATTGTGAACCAAACCTTACATTTTCCTCTTTGCTTTCAAACAGCCCTGAAAAACCAGAATGTGTGAAAATAAACGTGGAAGATACACCTGTCGTGAAATACGTGGATGCTGAGACATCTTTGTAGACCTGAACGAAGGGGAATCGCCTGTATTTGTGTGTGTGTATATATCACTAGGGTAGGATACCATGGAAGTGTGATTTCCAGTTTAAGGAGCGACATGTATTTAATTCTTCCATTGTTTAGGGCACTGTAGATAATGCTTGCATAATGAGGTTTTCCTACAAATGAGTGGTAATCACACTTCAGCTATTTATTGGAAATTTTATTTTCATTTTTAAATAGGAAGATTGGTAATGACTGCATATTATTTTAAATAATCAATATGTGCATAAAATTTAAATCAGCTTTTGCTGATGATTACTGGTCCACATTGCTTAAAATTTTGCAATACCTCCGCTTATAACGTGTGCTACAGAAGTTGGTTTTCCATGCAGGCAGTTGCTGCTTGTTTTTGCAGGGTATACTTTTTTTGTGATTTCATAGAACATATATTAATGTGCTGTCAGCAAGAACTACTGTGTTTTATGTCTCCACTGTCTGCCTGTGTTCTCTGGATTCTGTCTCTCCTATTTTACAGAAGTGGCGTAGGGTCCTAAGTCAGGTGGTTAGTTAATCCTGAAAATAGATAAAAATACCCTGTTCTGCCTTTTTTCTTTTTTTTTTTTTTTTAATTCACTCTTGATTTCTCATTATTGTCCAGTAGGTGTATGAACGCACTAATTGTAGTTACAGTCCCAAGTCAGTATTTGCCATTCTGGACAGTCTGTTTACGCCATAGAAATTGGATTTACAGACAGCAATTTGGTCAATAGGAAGTTACACCTACTTACTGCACTAGTACTCCTGAATTCGTCTGTTCCTGGTTTTACTTACTTTTCTTCCATTGACTTTCAGAGTCTGATCTTCTCAGTTCTAAGACAGAAAGTTTAGAGTATCTCATGTCTTCATCAGATACATTTCTTGCTTAATTTTTAATTTCATTGATTAAATTAGGTGTAGTTTAATTTTGTAATAGATTTATGATCAGTATTATTTTATGGATTACAAATTGCTAGTGGTATATGTGTGTACAGTTCTGATCCTCTCCATTGTAAAGGGCATATATGATGGCACACCAACTTATTTTTAAACATTTTATTTATTTTAATTAGTATAAATTTTTATTGTGTACGTTGAAAAAGTAAATATTCATTTATTAAAGTAAATGGGATTTTTGGGGGCTCACTGATAAAGATGCAGTCAGTGCATTTATTATACTTAACATTTTCAAGCTCTAGTGTTTAGCATTATAATATTTGAAATAGTGAGATTTTTATGTATAAATGAAAATCTTGATCACTTACCTGCACAGTTTCCATTATCAATATTTTTTGCCTTATGCCTTAGATTTTTGGCTTTAATTTTTGGAGTGGTCTCTTTACATTCAGAATTACCACTCACCCTTTCTTGGATGTATTACAGTGTCTTTAATTAGAATCTGTGCTCATTTAAAATTAGAAGGTGCCGTTCGCTTAATTCCGCTTTTGGCAAAATTGGGAGTTTTAGCATGGACCACATGATAAAATTCCCAGCTGCCAAAGGAGCCGATTTTGTGGCAGGGCAGAGTTCATCTGAAAATACCACCTGAGGTGGAATTTTGGTGCTCTTCAGCCAAGTGTCTCTTGGAGAGAAGATAATTATATATTACAAAAATAAAGCAACAAGTGGGAATAAATAGAAACCTTGAAAAACAGCATTTAAGTTACAGGTAACGTAAGAAGGCCGTTTAAAGAAGGTAAATCATAGTGTACAGCAATATGACTAATGGTGTCCCAGCTGCCATGGCAGAGGCTCAGGCCAGTGGCAGAGCAAGTGAGGAGGCGTTACTAGTTTGACCAATGCTGCGTAGTAACCTGTGTAGATCTTCCTCTGTTCTTAGTCAAGAATGTAGCTTGTGCCTTAGCTTGAGTATGTTCTCTTCCAGAAGACACCTGAGTTTTCCCTCTAGTGAGACCGAGATACAGTCAAACTATAGCAGATGGTTTCCCAAAACTTTCTGCACTATTTAAAAAAAAAAAAAAAAAAGGTACACATCCCCATGTCAGTTATTGACTACAGAGTAGCTCTTCCTGAATCAGAGGGAAGATATTTTGGGCAGTTTATATAGCGGTATCCACAACACATTACTTTTGTACTAGTCCTCCCAGTCGTATCTTACACTTCATGTTCACAGTCTTGCAAAAATTTCCAAAGACCCCCAAAATTACTATAAGCCTGTTAGGTTTTTTATTTTTTAACTCTTCAGTGCTGGAAATGAGACTTCCCTGGTGCTGCACACCTTGTACACCTTCTACTTGAGAAGGGTTGAGTTTTGGTCAATATTACAGGAAGTGGATATTTTTCTAGTGAAGTTGAAAGGAAACAAAACCAAAGCCCCACAAGTCTAATCACAGTATTTATTTAATTTTAATTGTGTAGATATTTTAATCGGTGCCAGGAATACCATGACTTGCAAAGCAGTTTACAGTGACCTTTAGTTCCAGTGTTCTTGGTCAGTAGCATGTTATTGTTGCACTTTTCCCCCATATGAATAGAAAAGATCTTGTATTAAGTGCATAAAACCCATTGATAATCTATGGGTAAGTGATTCACTGCTCATTTTACACCTTCTGTGCTTCAAAATCACACATAGTATTAAAGTATAAATGGCTACGGATGTAGTTTTCTATGTGTAGGTATGTTTTGCCTTAATGGTTGCAAAAGAGCAGTGGTAATTGGTGTGAACTGAACTTTTTTTTCATAGAGGTTAAGTCCTGTAAAAACTAGGCCGACGCCATTTCCATTCCAACAGAGGAAAATAAAACAGCCCTGCACTTTTTTTCAATGCCTTGGTTTCCCAGAATGGAGCTCAGTGCTACTGTGTATCTGGCTGCAGAGCCACCTCAGGAAGTCCCTTTTTTTTTTTTTTTTCTAATTTATTTATAAATATAAATGTTTACAAAAAGTGTAGGTCTTAATTTTGACCACTCCATTTAAAATATCAACTAAAATATTTCACTTAAAATGCAATCTTGTGTTTATATCCTACAAAACTTGTTCTTAGTATTTTCACATGTATTACAACGACACACCATTCATTCAGTTTACACACGCCCAAGTTAACGGTATTTTCTTCCTAGATCAATTTTGCAGCTATAACATAATATCTTACATGATCATTCAGTGACATGTTCCAAATTGCCAAGTCTGTCCTCATAAAATCTCTTAGGGTCGAATTCGGTGCCCTGGTGGGGGGGTTTCAACCCAAGGTCTTGGCTGTTTTTTGTACGTTTAAGGGACGCTCTCCCAGGAGTTTCCGCTGGCTCTGGCTGCGTCCCGGGGGTCTGCGGGGCACCCCTGTGGCAGAGGGGTGTCGTGTCGCAGCGCCTGCGCCTCACCAAGGCTCCCCGTCTGCTTGCACCAACGGCTCGTGGCTTTCTGGGCACAGAAACGCCACAACCATTTTAGTTTTCTTGTTGCTTTCTACGATTAGTAATGTTTTAATTACTCATCTACGTCAAACCGGTTATCAAGTACAGTTCAGATGTGTGAAATACCTTGTTTATACCAACAGTTATTTATTTTACAGCGAATTTTAAGCCTAGAGGCACATGGCTTTGAGTCAGCATAAAAGTAGTGCTATAAATAAAGCAAATGGTTTAGTACTTTTAAGTCGATTTTATTTTGTAACATTTTTAGTAAAAACTTTGTAACTGGCATTGAAGTTAACCTAGAAACACTTTCATATTGAATTTAATCTGTTGACATGTATTTGGAATAATGAATGAGTTTGAAAATCAGTACTTTTTCTAAATGATTTTATTGGCAAGATGCATAATTTATAATATTTTTATTTCTATTGTTGCTGATACTCCTGTGCAAAGGTGTCTTCCGGGGTTCAGCATCTGTAGCTGAACTACACTTGATTTTAATACTGATTATTTGAAATGTGATTTCACACTGTACGGTTCAAGTTTTTATGACTGCTTTTGTAATTACATTGGTGTTTTCCTACTTTATAAAAAACAATCCAAAGCAAATGAGAACATTATTCCAAATGCAGGCTCACGACTCGGTTGATACAGAAACGCAACTTGGACGCGTCTGTAACGTGAAAGATCCAGCCTTTGTTGTTTTAATTACTGCTAGAATAATATTATCTTTTGTAATGTTTCGGAGCGTTGGTAAAAGCAATAAAAGTCTACTGAACTCCCGCGCGGCTGTTGGCGTTGCTGGGGCGGG
>NW_008591348.1:0-4621 GCF_000691845.1 Merops nubicus
CGGGGCGTCCCCCCACCGGGCACCCGGCGTGGGGCTGAGCGGGGCCTGCGGGGGAGTGGGGGTGAAACCCCCGGGAGGGGAGAGCGGGCAGAGAACCGGCCCTGCCTGTCCCCCTGCTCGTCCCCCTCCCTGTCCTGCCCGTTTCCATTTCTCACAGCATGGCCGGGGGCAGGGAAACGGCTCCACTGTTTCTTTGGCTGTGGAAATTGTTACTTGCCCAATATTACTCATTCCAGGGAGAAATGTAAAGCCATCAAGCCTGGATGGATTTTAAGGACAATCCATTGCAGCCTACTCCCTTCAGCAGGTGTAGTATTTTTTTTTATTTTATTGTTGTCATTATTCCTAATGATATTATTTCTCTTCTGCACTCCTCTCTAGGATGTGAAACCTGGGGAATGACTCTTTGCAAGGACATGTAGTGGTAAGACAAGGGACAGTGGTTTTAAAGTAGAGCAGGGTGGATTTAGATGAGACATTAGGAAGAAGTTTTTTACTATGAGGGTGATGAAACACTGGCACAGGCTGCCCAGAGAAGTGGTGGAGGCCCCGTCCCTGGAGACATTCAAGGTCAGGCTTGATGAGGCTCTGAGCAACCTGCTCTAGTTGGGGTGTCCCTGCTCACTGCAGAGGGATTGCACGAGATGACCTTTAAAGGTCCATTCCAGCCCAACCTGGTCTGTGATTCTGTGTTCCTGGCTAATACATCTGATGGGCTGCTGTCCTGAACCTGCCTGAGTGTGGGAAAACTTCATCCCTGCAGACCTCTGAGGGTCTCTGCATGGACCGCCCGCTTTTGCAGACCCTGCTTTGAGAGGAAATAAATTTTCTTCAAAAAAGGAATTTGCTCTGAAGGAAGCCTTGTGAATGAGCTGCGTGCATCCTTCCCAGAGGCCTCGTGGGAGCGGGGAAGGGAGGGGATCTCCACATGCTCCGGCAGGCAGCAAACGCTTGCAGGAGTGACAGCTCACGTGAAGCCTCCCAGCAAAACAGCCTCCGTGGAGGTTGTGCTTTGGGAGACCCAGGGGATCCCAGGGGCAGCTCTCAGCCCTGGGAGAAACCATCCTTCCACAGTTCTGCAGCTCCAGCCCCCTCACCACAGCAGCACGTCCCCAGGGGCAGCTCCTGCGCTCGGGGTGCTGGCAGGGGGCCGGACCCCGTCCCACCCCTGCCCCACGAGCACCTTCACCTGTAAACTGCAGCACCATGGGTGGGAGCAGCATTCCCCACGGATGCTCCCCAGCTGCTTCCGGCCTCTTCTCCCTCACGACGGGTAATTTTGCTGTGCCAAGTGTGTAATTATCACCTCTGTCATCTCCCAGGCTGGGGCGCGGGAGCAGATGGGAGGATGTTTATTTTGCAAATCCCACCAGCTGGGTGCTTGGGGCAGCGGGGAAGGCAAAGGGGACGAAGTGGGGAAAGCAGTGAGGGCTGTGTTCACAGAGGTGGAAATGTGCCCCCTGGGAGGAACCTTCTCCAAACCATCCTTCCTGCTGCAAGGGGAGGGTGTCCCGGTGTGGCCAGCGCTGCCAGCTGGGAAAGCAAAAGGATGCCACGGTGGGCTGGGAGGAGGAGTGGGTTTGGCTGGGGGATGGAGGCAGGGGTGGGAGGTGAGGAGGTGCAGATGGGTTGGCTGTCTCGCTGGCTCCTCACTTGAGGCCAGCAGAGCTGGGCTGTCATGGAGATGTTTGTCCTGTCAACCCACACTGGGCAGCACCCAGAGAAGACGTGCTGCAGGGCCAGCAGCTCAGCTGTGTTTGAGGCAAGATCACACCAGAGCTCCCACGCCATTCCGGCTGCCAAATCCCCTGTCCAGGGAACACTCTCCACATAAGAGGGACAGGGGGTGTTTGTGACAGCAAGGCCCCTGCACACTGGCCTCCATCCCGCCTCGGAAACATCCCAGCAGCTGTGAAGGAGACAAAGAGGGCTTTCTGCAGGGCTGGATTTTCCTTTGTGTCCCCATCCCTCCCCTTCTCCCCTGCATTCCTTTTATCCAGCCCTGCGTTTCTGAGCACCATGCTAAGGGAGAAGGCATCACCCTCAGCTTTCCCAGCTCCCTCCTGGCACCCTCTGAAATCACAGCACGGCCCCGAGAGGTCACTGGTGAGTGTGGAGCTGTGACTGCTTCTGTGGGCAGAAAGCACTCGAACAAAGCCACTGGTGACAGTAGTGATGAGCTGCCCCGTTGGTGGCAGGAGTGGGAGCTGCCGGTGGGTTAGCAGGATGCTGCTGGGGCTCTACAAGCTGCAGTCTGCACAGAAGTGTTTCAAACACTCCCAGGGGAGTCCCGACTCATGGAAAACCAGGGCAGGGAGTTTTGTCGGGTGGGTTTCCCTTAGAAATGGGATATTGGCTAAGAAACTGCAGTCAGGTCAACTTCAGCACAGAGGGACATCTGCATCAAAGCCCAGGAGAGAGGTTCCAGGCCAAAGGGTTGGTTTCCTTGCTGAGAAAAAGGAAGAAGGGATGTAAAGCACCCCACAGCTTCCACTCTCCCCAGGTGACTCTTGCTGCCATCCTCTACAAAGCTGGAGGAGCTCCTGAACTCCCCTGTGTCCCTGCAGCTCCTCTAACCCCCCTCTCACCCATCACTCCAGCTGGGTGAAATGGATTTTGTGGTTGTCCCCAGGGAGCCTCGGTGGTCACCAGGAAGGGCTGATTTCTGCTGCCAATCCTGGTTCCTTGTGTCTGGGCTCACAGTCTTCCTTGTTTCACCCCAGCTATGTCCCTTGCTGATAGGGATCCTGTGGGTGCAGTGTGGAGCTGGAGCTTTTTTTCCCAGTCCTTCCCCGAGGGCTGTGTCCACATGTTCAAACCTGCCCTGAAATAAAGCTGACCCCCATGGGTTTAACCCCTCAAACTTGCAGGTCACAGAGATCAAGGATGGATGATCAAAACACACAGTAAAGGGTGGAATTGCACGCAATGAGAGAAACAAATAATGCTGGAGCCCAGAGCTAAAACCCTGGGTAGGAGCAGCCAAATTGCAGATCCTCTTCTGTCCTCCATCAGATAACACGTTGTCACCAGAGGTGCAGTGCTGCAATCCAGCCCTGCAATCCTGGTGGAAATCTTCTGGTGTTTGTGCTGGAGGTTAGCTCTATTTATATTCTGATGAATGATTTACTGGAGTAATTGGCACACAGCTCCCCTATTACAGATCATAAAGAATTAATCGCGAGATTTTCAGTGCTCCCCTATCAATTTTATTAGGCTTGATTGAACGTGGTGGATGGGGAACATATGGTATGTGAGCCAGACTCTGCTCCCAGTTACACCCTGGTTAATGCTGGGACTCACTCAGCTGCTGATCCCTGTAAATCCAGAGAGGCAGCTGCTCCTTTCCTTCTTTCCACATCCCAACTGCTCTTTACCTTCCCTTAAATGCCCAGGGATGCAGAGAGCAACCACAGTCAACTCCATGGCTATAAATTCTCCAAAAGCCTGAGATGCTCTTAAACTGAAAGCCAGGTGGGAAGAGGATGCTTCTCTTCCAGCTCCTCTGTGGATCAGCGTGAGCCAGGAACTGGAGCCAAATGTTCAGGAGCTCGAGATCTGCCCCTTGAGCAGCTGTCAAACCCCAGCCCCTGCAAAGGGGACGTGTCACAGCGTGGGAGGCGTGTCGCTGCTGAAAGCTGAGGGTGCCTGTGTTGGAGTTGAGGCATCCTGCCAGGCAGGTTTGCCCACAGGAGATGCTTTCTTGAAAGAATTGGCAACCAGGAGTCAGCCTCAGGAGCAGGATGACACACGCCTGCCCTGAACCAGCAGCATAGCATGATTCCCTGGAGCAGAAGCCTTCTTAAAAACCACATCCCCTGCGTGGCTCCACTCACAGAGAGAATGAGGAAAACCTCCAAAATTTCCACGTGGAAGGCTCACAGTCCTTCCCTTGCTTTTTTCCCTGTGGGTGTTGTTATGTGCAGTCGTGATGGAGAGAAGGGGGTGGTGTGGGGCCCTGCTGCAGCTCGTGGGCAGCACTCAGCTCTGGTGAAGGTGTTCCCACTGTGCTCCCTGTAACTACACCAGTATCTCAATAGCTATTTACAGGAGGGGATGGGAACTTTGGGTGTAGATGGAGCTACTTGCCCAAGCCTGGCTTATCCTGAACCAGGCTTGCAGAGCAGCCAGTCTGGCACAGCTACAACCCACGTCCCCATCTGCTGTCTTGAGCAGCTGCATTGAAGGGCACCGAGAAGTTACTGCCAGGAACTCTTGGCAGAAGCCATCGAGGAAGCCTCCCTCCAGGGAGAGCTGGGGAGGGCAAATCAGAAACACAGCAGAGGACGGAGCAGGATCTGTCCTTCCTACAGGCAAAGGGGAATAACAACGGCCCCTTTGCCTTTACAGACAAAACATTTTGTGTACACAAGGTCCTGGTTCAGGAGCAGCGCGGGCAGGACCTCGCACAAGGGTCTTGTCAAGCGTCATTGGGTAAAACCACAGGCTGGGGTGAAGGGCTGGAGAGCAGCCCTGTGGAGAAGGACCTGGGGGTGCTGGTGCTTGAAAAGCTGGACATGAACTGGCCCTGTATGCTCGCAGCCCAAAAGGATCCTGGGCTGCCCCCCCAGCAGCGTGGGCAGCAGGGCAGGGAGGGGGTCCTGCCCCTCGGCCCCCCCCT
>NW_008591348.1:4681-10670 GCF_000691845.1 Merops nubicus
GTCCGCGTGATCTGCGCACCATCAATGCCCGGAGGGGGGAATCCCTCTGCGGGGAGCCCAGCAGGAGAGAATTTGTCTGGGGCAGCTGAGAGGAGAAGGCTCCAGCTGGGGAGACCTGCTGGGGGCTGACAGAACTTCCAGGGCCCTGTCAGAAAGACTTTTGAGCAGGGCCCGTTTTGACAGGACAAGGGGTGATGGTTTTACACTAAAAGAGGGAGATTTGGACTAGATGGAAGGAAGGAATTTTTTATGCTGAGGATGTTGAGCTCCTGGCCCAGGCTGCCCAGAGAGGTGGTCGCTGCCCCATCCCTGGAACCATTCCAGGTCAGGTTGGCCAGGACTCTGAGCAACTTGCTCTGGTTGCAGATGTCCCTGCTCCCTGCAGGGAGATGTGGCTAGTGAGTCCAAAGAGACCTCTAAAGGTCCCTTCTGACCCTTCTATGATTCTGTGGCTCTATGTTCACTGTGCTCTGATTGCCTGGAGCTGCCTGCACCCCATCCAGCTCTCCAAGGCCTTACCATGTCCATGCTTCGGGGTGAACACCCCTCACGAGCACCCTGGGCTCTGGGAACCCCCCAGCTAACTCCAGGGTCTCGCCTCAGTGCCCTGCCCTGGCAAAGAGCCCCAGCTTGCACTGCTTTAACCCAGGGCATCGTGCCCTCGTCATGCATCGGTGGGGAGAGCTGCTGAGGGAGGGCAAAGGCACAGAGGCACTAAGGTGCATTTTTTCCCTACCTAAACTATTTCCAGGGAGCTCCAGTTCCCCACGGAGCCGTGCACGTGAGGGGTGATGTGGGAAGGAGCAGGCTCCCTCTGAAGCAAGCCCCAATGTCAGAGGAGCTTCCCGACACCTGCACTCTGAGCCCGATGGAGACAACATTTAGGGAAGGATTCACATCAGCTTCCCTGCTCCCCGAGGCCACGTTCATCACCAGCAGGTCTCTAATGAAGCTGAGGCTTTACTTTCTGGGATCAATGAATCCACCGATCGTGACCTGTCTGCTAAGTGGGAAATCAGGTCTCTCCCCCCCCGAACTCGTCTGAGCTCAGCTCCAGCAGCAGGCTCTGTCCCCAGGGTACTCTGTGGCGCTTAATTGCAAGCCCCATGTCTGATTAGAGAGCAGCAGTGAGGGCGTGCAGAAGCCCTTGTTACCCAGCCCAGCAGAGCAGAGGCTGCTCACCCAGCCTGGGAGATGGCTGTGTGGAGGAAGGATGTTTCAGGGCTCCAGGAGGGTTGAAATCTCCCCGGCTTTCTCCTCTCCAAAAGGTCCTGACTCTGCACAGCTGGCTGGAGGGTTTATTGCCAATCTGCTCTTGCCCAAAGCCTTAAATCCCCCCAAACATTTAAATCCCTCCAAAGTACCTTTCATGGGGACAGATGCTTTAAGAGAGGCTGAGGCTTCCCAAAGCAGGAGGCAGCTGCAAAGGTCACTGCTATCATGTCCCTGGCCACAAGCCTGTCACACACCAGAGGTGGGAAACAAGCCCCATTGCCCCCTGGGTTCATCCAAGGAGGCCGGGCAGCTTTCCTTACTGCTGCCCACCCCACCCAGTCCTCTCTGCACCCACAAACCAACCTGTGCACCCCCTGCAAACCTTTGCCTGTACAGTCTGAGCTGCAGAGGGCTGAACCAGCCTCCAAAAAAACCTCCCTGCACATCATCATCCTCTCAAGGATATGGGGCACGGAATCAGGGTGTCCTACTTAGCCAAGCAGCCAGGTTTTGGATGCCAAGCTCTCCAGATGCTTGCCTGATGCTCCCCACAGCAGGGGTGGTGGAGGGAGCTGAGTCACGGCACCAGCATCACCTCCACGGCCATCTCTCGCCCCTCGCTCTGCTGGTGGCCAGCTTTTCCCAGGTAATCTGTCTTGCTCACAGATGTGACATTCAGGAGGGCTGTGGGGAGAAAAGAAAACCCTCACTGAGCACTCGGCGGGGGGGAGAGCCTCTTGGGGGGGCTGCTTCGTGCCCCGTGTGACAGCCCCCGCATCAGGCACCCAGCCCCGGTGCTGAGCATCACGGAGAGCTGGGCTTGGAGTTTATTTGGCTCTTTCCCCAGTTGTCTCTCAAAGCTGCTGGGATGTGCTCTGCCTCCAGACTTAAACCACCCGGGGAGCCCCCGGGGAAGGGCTGACTTGCAGGTCTCAGGCACAAACACGCACTCACGGGGGCCAGGGAAGAGGCTTCTAAAGGGTCACACAGGTTTGTCCAGAGGAGCTGCAGAGCTGGCTATAAATACCTCCTCAGAGCATCACTCCCCCTCCTCTTTGATGTTTTGCTGTTATTTACTTCAAACTCACTCCTGCTGCTGTTATTTTTGTCTTCTTTCCTCCCTGTTTTTGCAGCCATTTATGAGCTGCTTCCCTGGAGCACCACAAAAAGGAAAGGGAAGGAGGTTGGGGATCCCCGGGAAGAAGGCTGGGGACACCAAGAGGGCAGAGTCCCCATGGCCAGCACGACCTTCCCAGTGCATCCCAGGGGTTTTTCTGCTCCACTTCCATCCAACCTTTGGCCAGATACTTTGCTCCACTGGGATGAACTGGTCCTGGCTGGCTGCAGCTCCCTGTGCCATCCCTGAACCAGCAGCTGGTCACGAGGTGGCAAGTTCCTGTAGAACTAACGTGGTGGGCATCCAAAAGTGCCCCCCACCATGGAGATAGGGCTAATGGAGTCTCCTGCTGCCTTCTGGCCACTGGCATTTGTAGAATTTGCAGGAAATTGGTCTCCCTGAGATGCCAAACCCCTGCCAGAGCCAAAGGAAAGCAGGCAAGCGGCTCAGGAATTAATGAAAGCGGAGGCGGTGTGAGCAGTCAGACACAGATGAGCTTAATTCCCCTAAACGAATTACAAATACATCTCTCCTCACCACCACCAGCCCCAAGCCCTCAATTGCTGCAGCGGGAGGGGAGGACGAGCTGTGAGCACCAGCTGCCCCTCCAACCCCCTCCCCACCAGCCACAGGGTGGGGGGAGTCTCCTGCCTTGGCTCTTGGACCCCCCCTCAAACCATGCACCTGCCATAAACCTCCTTGCTGGCAAGCTGGGAGCTTGGGGGCGTTGCTGGGAGCCACAGCTAGGTGCTCATTCAAGATGTTTCAGCAAAAAGAAGTTGCTGGAACAAACTTTTTCAGCAAGATGAAAAGCACTGAGTGCCAACTGAGCTTTGCATGGTAGAAAACAGGGCCTGAAACAAAAGGTCAGGGGTTGCCTCACCTACATCAATGCCTCGTTTAAGGTTAAAGGTGTTGAATTGTTTACCTAGTTTAAGGTTTAAGGCGTTTAATCCCCTATTGCTAAAGACAAGATGCTGTCTCCATTCCCTTGTCTACACATCCCTTCCTCTTCCCCCACCCAGAGAAGCTCTAAACTGCCTGGAAGCACTGAAACCCAAATGTCCCCTTTGCCAGAGTGCCCCCCTGCAGCGTCACCCACTTGCCAAGAATTGTTTGGGGTTTTTTTCAGACCCCCATAAGAAGGGCAACTGGCTGGGCTGTGGGTCACTGCCCAAGCAAGGGTGCAGAGGCTCTGTGCCAGCCCCAGCCCTCAGGATGAATGTTTTCTGCCACAGTTTGTTGTTGCTGGTGGGGAGCCCCTGGGGTCCTGTTTGGACATCAGCTACTGCGAAGAGAAATAGAATCCAAAGGGCAGAGGGGGAAGGAGGAGAGTCTGGAGCAGGGCTGGGAGCACAGGGTGGACCCAGCACCCACTGGCCACAGCCCCATGGGCATGGGGGACATGGCAGGGGTGGGAGGAGGACAGTCCAGCTAGAAGTGCAGCCAGAGTGGGAGTAAGGAGGCTTGGCCAGCAGATGGATTTAGTGGGGGCTGCTGTGGATTTTTCACTATGGGAAGAACTTTAAATCCCGAGAGGCTGCTCCTCTCCAAGGTCTGCTCCAGCCCAGACGGGCAGGCGTCCAGGGGAGCCTCCTGGCCTGGGCTGTGGGGTTGTGGGGAGGTCATGGCTGTCCCTGCAGCTCAGTGAGCTGGAGCTGAGTGAGGACGGATGCCAGGCGATGGGAAACCGCGCTCGGGGGCAGCCGGGCACGGGCACCCTCCGGGGGGGCACCCAGGGACCTGCTCCCCCCGAGCTGCTGAGGATGGGAGCTGCTGCTTTGGCCTGGGGAAGCTCTGGGTGGCCCCTGTGGACGGGCTGCCCCTGTGCCACCAGAGCCTTGCTGCTGGCACCGGCCCTGGTTTCTGAGGCAGGGCTCAAAGCTGTCACCTCTCCTCCTCCTCCCTCGGTGCCGGGTGGCATCTGGCCCTGCACTGGCTGCCAGGCATTGGTGCTGGGCTGCAGACCAGTCTCTGCTGCATGGGTTGTGTCCCACAGCTGAGAGTGGCATGCAGGACAACATGAACTGGGAAGAGAAATTACCTCCATCTCCTTGAGTGTCTCATTAAAGCCAAGCCTGGCAGCACGTGCTTTTTGGGCAGGACCCTGAGCTGTGCTGCACCTGCTGCAGACCTCTGGCTTTCCTTGAACGTTGCCTTTCATCCCCCCAGGTTGGATATTCCCCATGGGATCGTGTCTGGATGCTTCCCCCCTGCTCCATCAGCTCACAGCACGACGGGACAACCCCAGCAGGCTCACAAAGCACAGGACCCATGGGTGCAGCACCCAGGGGTGCCCCAGGGATGTGGCTCAAGGCCACAGCAATGCTGCAGCTGCCAAGGGGCATCTTGGGGTTTTGTGATCGGCCCCAAATCCAGCCCTGGAGGGAAGCTGCCTGCCATCCATCACCCCTCCACCCAGCTCGTGGAGAGGAACACAGGCTGGGGGGCAGGTAGTGTGGGCTCGGGGCACACCCTCTCTGCTTGGCTAAAATGACACTAATTAAGCCCCTCGCCGCATGCTAAAGCTATTCCTACAGGGCAGACAATTAACCTTGAAACTTGGCTTTTAGTGCTTGGAGGAGAGGGAATTTTTCATCCTGTTATTTCCCCGTGCTGCTAAACTAATCCTAGAGATGGCGAGGGAGAAGCGTTACACGGCTGCAGCTCCCAGCCTTGCCAGGAGCCCAGTGTGTGGCCGGAAAAAGTGGCCGGCAGCCTCATGCTCCATCCCTCCATCCCACTGAGATTTTCACCCACGGGCTCCAACAGCATCATCGTGGCTGGGAACGAGGGATGAGACCAAGGGCACGGGGCAAGGCTGTGGCATGACATGATTGTTATGGTCAGAAGTAAATCCAGCCTCCTCTGAGCGTGCTGGATGTGGTTGGTGCCAGCCTGGCCTTGACTTTTCAGGGAGTCTCCCCGTGGGGACGGCGTGTCCCCAGCTCTCCAAGGCTGTGGCTGCCTGCACGACATTGCTCCAGCACATATATAACGTGTTTAAGCCCTAAAAAAATCCCAAACCGAGGACATTGGTAACAACAAGCTGCAAAAGGGAACTGAAATGTCACTAAATCACCCCAAGAAGAGAACACAGGGAGGGCACCATGGTACAGGCACCCACAGCCACCCTGGCATGGGGCAGGACTCAGCAGTGCTGTTGAGCTGAGCCAGCTGTGCCAGGGGGGCTGTCCCTGCAGGTTAAAGGGGACAAGGGGGTGAGGGGGACCCCAAAGCCATGAGTCAGGGAGAAGCCAAGGGGAGAGCTGTGAAAGCAAACCTCTCCACCCAGAAGGAGACACAATTTCCTGGCAAAGGTCTTGAGGGTCTTTGGGACAGGAGGAATGGGTGAAAGACATCAGGAAGGGAAACAGGAGTGTGTTTTGGGGTGTTGCAGCAGGAAAGCTCAATGCCAGCCACATTCCCAGGTCAAGCAGTGATTCGTGAGCAAAATGCACCCAGGGTGATGAGCAGGAGGTGATAGATTTTGAATCACTTTGAATGCAAATTGTTTCCTCGTGGCTCAATTAATCTCAAGTAACACTTGCACAGGGAAGCCTTTTCCCTGTGGTCAGTCTGGGGTTAAAACCTCCTTTTTCCCCATCAGCTGCCCCTGAGCAGCTCTTCTTCAGCTTCAAGGCGAGCAGTGGTTTG